>NC_090247.1:23369592-23374592 GCF_037325665.1 Littorina saxatilis
GTGGCGTTGGGTGAGCACACACTGAGACCGAAGCCCGTCAGGTACTCCGCGCTGCCCGTGCTGGGTCTGTTCCACGTGTAAGGTGAGCGAGAGTTGAGAGTATATACAAATGTTACCGTAAAGAGTGGAGGTAGAGTGGGAAATATCAGTTCAAAGTAGTCGTCCCATGGTGGTGTTGTGGTGCTGATGCTTGTGTCCTGTGCGTCAGTTGTGGTGCTGATACTTTCGTCCCGTGCGTTTATAACTGCGTCCTGTGCGTCGGCTGTGGTGTTGACAAATGCGTCTTGTGCGTTTAAAATTAAGTTCTGTGCGTCAATTGTGGCGTTGACAAATGCGTCCTGTGCGTTGGTTGTAGCGTTGGTAATTGCGTCCTCTGCGTGTGTTGTGGTGTAGATAATTGCGTCCTCTGCGTGTGTTGTGGTGTTGATAATTGCGTCCTCTGCGTGTGGTGTGGTGTTGATAATTGCGTCCTCTGCGTTTGTTGTGGTGTTGATAATTGGGGTCGGGTACAACGGGTCTGCATCTCCAGTGACACAGAATCCAGTCAGGAACATTGCCTGTGAAATCAAAACAAGCGCTAAATTCATCATGTCTGTTAAACAGAGCTAAACCTTGCAATGATCCAACATACCGATATATTTAGTTTTTGTAGGGAGTGAGTTCTGGTTTGCGCCCTCCTTATTACAAATTGATGTTGAAAACACACGACGTCAATTCTGTAAATCGGTCATAGGTGTACGTCTTGTCGGGATTGCATTTCCAGCTCCGTGGCGAAAGCTGTATTCATTGGCCACGAAACCATTATTGTTGAGTCGTTAATTTAGTGATTGCACAACATTACTGGATAGGGAGAGAAGGCGTCTGGTCGTATTCGAACCAAACGTTCGAGAAATACGTGATTGGTGCTACGATCGACGGGTTGTCAGCTTACGGTAATTTTGAGGACGGTAAATTCTGTTATCTTCGGGAAATATTTTCAATTTTTGTTCTGTACGTGTGCCTTTGTCGTTTGAACGTTTCTGAGTACTGCTATTTTTGCTGTGAACTGTGAACCCTTATTGTGCACACACGCGAGTGGAGACACTGACGGCACAGAGTTGACTCTTGGAACAAAATCATTGGTACAAATCACTTGCGGGTTGCGATTATTAAACCCGTGGGTGACTTTACAGCGAGACACGCTTCCGACTGACCTACTTTTGTGCCCCCTGGAAGACCAACTGTGGATACATCATTGAGATATCCCTGCCAAACATCGTTTTACAACAAGAAGCTGTCATGGAAATATTGCTTCTCAAAATTAGAAATGATGTTGTATTTTGTTATAGGCTCCTTTTTTTTCGTCTTTTTTTTTGTGGGGTGGGTGTGGGGGGGGGGGGGGGGGGGGGGGGGGTGGGGCGGCGGGGAGGAATGAAGAAAGGATCAAAGACAGAAGACTTTAAATTGAAAGTCAAATCCCTTTCCGTCCTCCGTTACCTTCTCTGATTCTTTTATTGTATTTGTTCCTTTTTTATATTCTTTGTCTTACATTTCTAATAAGGGAATAAGCGATTTTCTGACCTTGACATAACATGAAATAATAATTCCTTTCTAGATGTACATATTTATAATCACACTTAGTATAAGCTTAGCTTGTTGTGTGGTAACAAATGTTCATATCGTATTATACATGTCACCCTGTATTTCCGAAATAAATTTTGTTTAAACCAAAGACAGAAGCACTACGCAAACATTTCCTTCGCGGTTAACACCTCTGTACATTTAATATTTTTTATTCTAAACTCAGTTTTGAATTTGTGCTCGATGTTTTAGGCGCGAACATTGATCCGAAACACGCCCCTCTGTGCACAACAAAACCAGGAGGCTATCTGTGAGACGAATAAACAGGTGTGTCCACACCAGCTAACAGAGTTCAATTTCCATCATCATCATCAATAATGTACTAACGAGGCATTCCATCGCCGGGGATCGACTGACTAATGTCCGATGACGCTCCTGCCAAACAAGACCCACAACCGCACTGGAAGCAATCACATCGCGGGTTATCTCGATGCATTTGTGTCATCATTATTATACAACATCTCGCGTCATACTGTGTCGTATTGCTTTAAGTGTTAATGAGTATGCACTCTTGAAAACTGCTCTATATTTTTGTCATAATTATTATAACATACCTAGCGTCACACTGTGTCGTATAGCTAAACGTGTTGCTCATCATATAATTATATGCACCCTTGTGAACTACTCAACATCATTGGTCATAATTATTGTAAATACATATCGTCATACTGTGTTGTATTACTGTGTAAATGATTATAGACTGTTGCGAACTACTCTACATCATGTGTCCTATATTTTGCTTGCAAAGTCAGGTGATAGCTTAGGAAATAACTGAGATTTTACAAGCCGGTGTCACGAACTGAAACCTCTGCTGAACAATCCTTCTCATTGCGGTCAATGCGCATGCGCCAATCTTGGACTTAAAAAATGCGACCCTTTGACCGAACGAACCTAGGGTTAGGGTTATGGTTAAGATTCGGGTTAGGGTCAGGGTTAGGGTAAGGGTTAGGGTTTGGGTTAGGTTGTTCACGACCTGATTAATCTCCCCATGTTAGCGCATGCGCATTGAACTCAATGAGAAGGATTGTTCAGGCGGAGTTTTCAGTTCGTGACACCGGCCTCAAAATGTTTTCCACTTTGATGTAATTTTTGAGGTTGACCATGACTGCCTTGTCCAATTTTTGTCAGTACTCCTTTCTGACAAGTTATGTTGAAAGTTGGTCGGTCCACCTTCTCGTTATTAAGTCAATCAGCACATTGGTTAGTCAACCGGCCAATCAGTCAGTTGGTTAGGGAGTCCGTCAGTCGTTTCGCTAGTCAGCTATTCAAGCAGCTTGTCAGTCAGTTGGTTAGTCAGTCACAGAGTCAGCCAATCAGTCAGTTGGTTAGTCAGTCAGTCACAGAGTCAGCCAATTAGTCAGTTGGTTAGTCAGTCACAGAGTCAACCGGGCCAATCAGTCAGTTGGTTAGTCCGTCACAGAGTCAGTCAATCAGTCAGTTGGTTAGTTAGTCACAAAGTCAGCCAATCAGTCAGTTGGTTAGTCAGTCATAGAGTCAGTCAATCAGTCAGTTGGTTAGTCAGTCACAGAGTCAGCCAATCAGTCAATTGGTTAGTCAGTCACAGAGTCAGCCAATCAGTCAGTTGGTTAGTCAGTCACAGAGTCAGCCAGTCAGTTAGTTGGTTAGTCAGTCACAGAGTCAGCCAATCAGTCAGTTGGTTAGTCAGTCACAGAGTCAGCCAATCAGTCAGTTGGTTAGTTAGTCACAGAGTCAGCCAGTCAGTCAGTTGGTTAGTCAGTCACAGAGTCAGCCAATCAGTCAGTTGGTTAGTCAGTCACAGAGTCAGCCAATCAGTCAGTTGGTTAGTCAGTCACAGAGTCAGTCAATCAGTCAGTTGGTTAGTCAGTCACAGAGTCAGCCAATCAGTCAGTTGGTTAGTCAGTCACAGAGTCAGCCAATCAGTCAGTTGATTAGTTAGTTACAGAGTCAGCCAGACAGTCAGTTGGTTAGTTAGTCAGTCACATAGTCAGCCAATCAGTCAGTTGGTTAGTTAGTTACAGAGTCAGCCAATCAGTCAGTTGGTTAGTCAGTCACAGAGTCAGCCAATCAGTCAGTTGGTTAGTTAGTTACAGAGTCAGCCAGACAGTCAGTTGGTTAGTTAGTTAGTTACAGAGTCAGCCAATCAGTCAGTTGGTTAGTCAGTCACAGAGTCAGCCAATCAGTCAGTTGATTAGTTAGTTACAGAGTCAGTCAGACAGTCAGTTGGTTAGTTAGTCAGTCAGTTGGTTAGTTAGTCACAGAGTCAGCCAATCAGTCAGTTGATTAGTTAGTTACAGAGTCAGCCAATCAGTTAGTTGATTAGTTAGTCACAGAGTCAGCCAATCAGTCAGTTGGTTAGTTAGTTACAGAGTCAGCCAGACAGTCAGTTGGTTAGTTAGTTACAGAGTCAGCCAATCAGTCAGTTGGTTAGTCAGTCACAGAGTCAGCCAATCAGTCAGTTGATTAGTTAGTTACAGAGTCAGCCAGACAGTCAGTTGGTTAGTTAGTCAGTCAGTTGGTTAGTTAGTCACATAGTCAGCCAATCAGTCAGTTGGTTAGTTAGTTACAGAGTCAGCCAGACAGTCAGTTGGTTAGTTAGTCAGTCAGTTTGTTAGTTAGTCATAGAGTCAGCCAGTCAGTCAGTTGGTTAGTTAGTTACAGAGTTAGCCAATCAGTCAGTTGGTTAGTTAGTCAGTCAGTTGGTTAGTTAGTCACAGAGTCAGCCAATCAGTCAGTTGGTTAGTTAGTCACAGAGTCAACCAATCAGTCAGTGGGTTAGTTAGTCACAGAGTCAGCCAATCAATCAGTTGATTAGTTAGTCAGCGAGTTAGTCCGCTGATTATTGTTAATCAGCCAGTCCGTCAGTTAGTCTGATAAGCAGCAATCGTAGTTTAGATGCATCAGTCCATAAAATCATGTTCATGGACGAACTACACCATCACCACAACCACGGGATCACGCCGTGAAGCAAAACACAATGTTGGTGTATGTTTGATTTGTGCATGATCTGTTTGACGTGCATTTCTTTTGTCAGTGCCACAAGTGGGTCATGTGTTAGGTGATACACTTGTGACAGTGCTGAACAGAACGCACCTCGCGATAGGAAACAATTGTCTCGGACGAGCCTCGAGTTTGAACGGGA
Source organism: Littorina saxatilis (assembly GCF_037325665.1). Lineage (NCBI taxonomy): Eukaryota > Metazoa > Mollusca > Gastropoda > Littorinimorpha > Littorinidae > Littorina > Littorina saxatilis. The sequence goes on from NC_090247.1 coordinate 23,374,334, forward strand.
AATCTCTTCTCGTTTCAAACATTACCTGACATCGTCGCGATATAACCTTCGTGGTTGAAAACGACGTTAAACACCAAATAAAGAAAGAAAGAATTACCTGACAGATTTATGCTGTATCAGCCTAATCTAAATCATGTCAGCAATGGACGACTGAATCTGTTCACACCACTAATGAGTAATGGTCCTCTCCATGGACGATTTCCCTGAATCTAGCGGGGTTTTTTTTAAATACATTCGTAGCGCTTTCATCGTGCTTTAT
>NC_090247.1:23379592-23433092 GCF_037325665.1 Littorina saxatilis
CGCATTGTTGTGTATATTACAAAATTTGTCCAAGCTTGGTAATAATAATTTGAAAGTTTATTTAAAATTATTTGATTCTCAGGTTTTGCCAATTGCAATATATGGAGCTGAACTGTGGGGTCTTGAGAAATCTGCATTACAGTCTGAAAAAGTTCATTTATTTGCCCTAAAGAAATTTCTTGGTGTTGGATCACGCACACCCAACGATTTTGTGTACGGCGAGATGAATAGGTATCCCATTTATGTGAATGCTGCAATACGTTGTGTTAAATATTGGTTGAAGTTGTTAAGAATGGACGTAAATAGATTGCCATATAAAGTCTATAAAATGTTGCGTGAACTGGATAAAAGAGGTAAAAGAAACTGGGTGTCTAGCGTACGTTGTAAATTATGTCAGAATGGTTTTGGGTTTGTATGGATGAATCAAGGAGTGCAAGATGAGAACCGTTTTTTGAAAGATTTCAGAGAAAGATTGATTGATTGTAGATGGCAGGAATGAAATTTTCACGTTCAGAACAGTGATAGATTTGCGTTATATAGGACATTTTGCACTGTGCACGAAGTAAAACCTTATTTATTATTGAACATGGATAGCCATTTGAAAATTATTATGGCAAGATTCTGAGGTGGAATAACTGAACTATTTGTGCACGTTAATCGATATAAGAGATACGATGCGGATATGTTGTTATGCCAATTGTGCAGGGAACGTAAGGAAGATGAGTTTCATTTTGTGCTTTGTTGCCCCGCACTTTGTGATTTGCGATGCCAGTTTATTCCTGCTAAGTTTTACAGAAACCCAAGTTTACACAAGTTTTCTATGCTTATGGCATCTGTGAATGAAGGTATTGTTCGAAAGTTGTCAGTTTATGTGTACAAAGCATTTCGGCTACGTAGTGTTGTAATGTCTTAGTTCATGTAAGCCTACGATATATTTTATTTGAAATGTAATGTCTTAGTTCGTGTATGATTTATTTCATTTGATTTGTGTGCAAATGTCATTATGTCATTGTATATATGTTCACCCCCCTCATAAGGGGCTATGGCCTAAATGAGTAAACAATCCAATCCAATCTCTCTCTCTCTCTCTCTCTCTCTCTCTCTCTCTCTCTCTCTCTCTCTCTCTCTCTCTCTCTCTCTCTCTCTCTCTCTTTTTTTTTCACTCTATCACCCCCAAAATAACCGTGTGACTTGGAATAATAGGCCGTGAAAAGTAGGATATGCGCCGAAATGGCTGCGATCTGCTGGCCGATGTGAATGCGTGATGTATTGTGTAAAAAAATTCCATCTCACACGGCATAAATAAATCCCTGCGCCTTGAATATGTGCGCGATATAAATTGCATAAAAAATTATAAAAAAATAAAATAGAAATCCCTGCGCTTAGAACTGTATGGAAAGCCGTTTGGCTCATAACCATTACACGCGTAATAAAACATAAATACACGTGTAATAAATAATTGATACACGTGTAATAAATGATTAATGCACGTGTAATAATCATTTTTTACGCGTGTAATAAATAATTCATACACGTGTAAGAAATGATTAAATACGCGTGTAATAAATATTTCATGCGCGTGTAAGAAATGATTAAATACGCGTGTAATAAATATTTCATGCACGTGTAAGAAATGATTAAATACACGTGCAGGAAATAGTTTATACGCGTGTAAGAAATGATTAAATACACGTGTAGGAAATTATTTAAATACACGTGTATTTAATAATTACATACACCCGTAATAAACTTAAAACTTGAATCGGAAAATATACGACATGCAAAGCAACAACTCTCGTCTATTCTACTTCCGGTTCGCGCGCACAACAACCGACTTCATCTGATAAAACAAGTAACTTACCTTTCCAATGCTGTGCGAGCCTGGGCAAAGGCGTTAAATTGTTCTCGCAAACCTTCTAAGGTGACATTGACGTTTGCCGCTTCCGCCATCTTGAGCTGTAAGCGTGCAAAGCGAGGCGATGAAGACGCATAGAGTGTTTTTCATGTGGATTCCCAGTCCGAGTTTTTAAGTCGCTTAACCACGTGACTCCTGCATTTTTAACGCTTGTATGAAATATTTATTACACGCGTATTTATTCATTTCTTACGCGTGTATGAAAAATGTATTACACGTGTACACGTGGAATAAAAATGTCATACACGTGTACGAAATGATTAAATACACGCGTAATAAATATTTCATGCGCGTGTAAGAAATATTTAATACACGCGTAAGAAATATTTCATGCGCGTGTAAGAAATAATTAATACACGCGCAATAATCATTTCATGCGCGTGTAAAAAATATTTAAATACACGTGTAATAAATAATTACACGTGTATTTAAATATTTCTTACACGCGCATGAAATGTTAATTACACGTGTATTTAATCATTTCTTACACGAGTATGAAATATTTATTACACGTGTATTTAATCATTATGCTATTCCATAGCATGAGAAAAAAGATAAATTACACGTGCAATAAGAAATAAATACACGTGTATTAGTCATTTATTACGCGTGTATTTATGTTTTATTACACGCGTAATGGTTATGAGCCAAACGGCTTTCCATAGAACTGTACCCACGGAATACGCGCGATATAAGCCTCATATTGATTGATTGATTGACCCCCCCCCCCCCCCCCCCCCCCTATCTCTCTCTCTCTCTCTCTCTCTCTCTCTCTCTCTCTCTCTCTCTCTCTCTCTCTCTCTCTCTCTCTCTGAAGCGGAAGGTCTAAAAATATTTTTTGTGGCACACTGCCAATCTGTTATCAATTATGCTTCTACTGTATGGTGCGGTGCGAGCAAAAATCTGCTTAAAAAATTAAATTCCCTGCACAGAAGAGGGGCAAAGCTAATTGTTAATAACCCGTATCTGTCAACGTCAGAAAAGCTTAAAGCTGCTAGTTTACTTTCACTGCAGGAGCAGTTTGACTATAACATTGCAGTGTTAATGTACAAGGCACTCCATGGGCTAGCAACACCATACTTGAATGCATTCATAACCGAGGCTCCTGAGAGATACGGATCTGATAAATATCTACTACCAAGGACCCGTGTAGATCTATATAAAACTAGTTTTGCCTTTGCTGGGCCGTCAAGGTGGAACTCTCTTCCTTCGAATGTTAAAACTAGCAAATCTGTAAATATTTTTAAATCTTCTTTAAAAAAAACCCATCTAAACTGTTCTCTGTAAGTACACACCCGCGGTGACATAATCATGTGAATCTTACAGTTCTGTCTAATGTATACTATATTAATATTACTATATAATTATATTCACGTCATATTACATATTCATAGCATATAGTATTCATATTGTTTTACTTCGCATATTAGATTTTGTGTTTCGTGTGGCCGTGGTGCTTATGCTTATTTGCTGTACATTTACATGTTATGCCTATATGAATTCATTATATTATGTTGTTTATATGCGTGCGGATGTGTTAGTGTGAATGTAAAGGGCACGTTGTAAGATTAGGGCCTTGGCTTAAAATGTTTACCCTTTATGTCAATAAAATGTTCTAAGTCTAAGTCTCTCTCTCTCTCTCTCTCTCTCTCTCTCTCTCTCTCTCTCTCTCTCTCTCTTTCACTCTATCACCCCTCTCTCTCTCTCTCTTTATCTGTGTCTAGGCTGTCTCTCTCTCTCTTCCCCTCTCTCCCTCGTCTTCATTCTCTGTGTCTCTCTCCCTCTATCTCTCTCTCTATCTATCTCTCTCTCTCAGTCTCTGTCTTTCGCTCTCGATCTCTCTACCCCTCTCTCCCAGTCTCTCTCTATGTCTCTCTTTCTCTGTGTCAGTCTGTCTCTCTCTCTCCCTCTTCCCCCTCTCCCTGTCTCTCTTTCACTGCGTCTCTCTCCCTCTCTCTCTCCCTTGCTCTCTCGCTCTCTCTGAGTCAGTCTCTGCGCGTGTGTTGGTGTTGTATATACCGTAAATTACCTCGTAGGCCTAATTAAGCGCCCACTTTAAAGCAAGCGCCCACTAAAACTTTGTTACAAAACAAGTCATCCCCCACCCACCCCCCCACCCCCCCCCCCCCCCCCCCCGCCCCAAGCACAGTATTACGTGCTTGACTTTTCAGTTCGCTGAAAAACAATCAGAAACAACTGGGAGTGGGTCAGCAATCGCCACAGAAATATCTTGTGTGTATCACCGATACCGGTCGCTGCCAGACATGTCCTTCCGTCCAAGTCCCAGCCCTGTGCTGGCTCCACACTTTTCCTCAACTTTCTCATCTACCTTTTCTTGCTTAGCCTGGCGGCAAAATGAAAATAGCTCGCTGTTCAATCTCATTCGGTTCAAAATAGCCGTTATTGGGGGGGGGGGGGGGGGGGGTTCCAGGTAATGAACGAACCCATCCTTCTTTGGCGCACGGCACTTCCTGCATGATTAATAACAAAAAAATACCCTCACGATAATAATGCTGTTATGATCAACAGGAAGCGGGCAATATTTGTTGATATCGGGGGTGGAATAACCCTGGGGGCACGTGACATTTCCCTGTACAGCGCCCCGCCTGTTGTTGTCTCTCCTCGCTCGGTGCGCCGCTTCGGTCCCCGGGCTGCGGGCTGAAAATAGATGTCTCAGTGGCTGAAATCGATGACATAGTTTGTATTCGTGGCGCTGAGAGAGCTGGTTGCACGGGCCGGCCAGGGACTCAGCGCCCTCAGCTAGCAGTCTCCTTGTCGCAATATTGCGTGTTGGTATCGCTTTTCAGGCTCTATACCTATCTACCAACCTTGCCACTGTACGCCAGGATCTACCTACCTACCTAGCTACCCGCTGTTGGTGTATACTACAGCGACCAAAGACTGATATCAGGACGGGGACTGGGGCACGAGGGGGAACCTTCAGTGTCTCTGCCACACCGCGACCTATACTGACACGTACACTCTTAATCTTACACACTGTCGTACAGTGATCACCACCTTCCTCCTGCCTCTGCCACAGTCTTCACATCTGGGCACAACCTTCGTCCATCCCGGGACCTTGGTCTGACAGGTCAACACACCTGGACTAAAGCTGTGACACACTTGGTGACAGGACGGGTGACACTGCCCCTGGCCCGGCAGGTTGGGGCACGTTGTCACAGTCCTGTTGACTCCAAGACACATAGCAAGACTTACCGCCATACCTCGCAAGGCGCTGACACTCTGTGTGATCGGGACTGATCTTCTCTTATGTCGCGTTGTCTCCCTCCACAGAGTGACCAGTGCCACCTTCAGCATCATAACACAGTTCTCAGTGCGGGTCGAGATTTGACCCAGGGTGTGTGATCGTCACAAGGAAGAGACGGAACGAGCAAAGAGACAGTTATGGTCAAGTCAGCGGGAAAAGAACGGCCCCAGGTCAACGCCTCCGCCCAGGAATCCATGGAGTTGCAGGTGAGTCCACACACACACACATGCGCACACACACACACACACACACACACACACACACACACACACACACACACACACACACACACATTGGTATGTTAATCTGTCATAAACTTGTTAAAGCGAAAACACACTTTTCGTATTTCGAATCCAGGCAGGGACGGACACGTGTCAACTTTATATGCAGACTGAGAGACGGTGTCCATGTCCCACCCCCGTGTTACCAAAGTGGCACGTAAAAGACTTTGGTCATTGTGCCATAAATGCAGGTGGCTGATTACACCTAAACACGCACACATCTTGGTAGAACGACTCTGTTGCTGCTATCTTTCCACTGCGGGAGGAAGCGATCCGAATTTCCCAGCATTTGGACAATAGAGTAAATAAAATAAAAAGCCTATCAGTTTGCATTAGGCCAAAAAAAAATTAGGTGTGGTTACGGTAACATAGCCAAAAAAAATAGGGTAGGAAGGTAGGCAATCACTTTTTTTTATTTTTTTTACTTTTTTTCTAATGTGTACAAATTAAACCTACTTGACAGGGAAATAAGTGTGCGACTCGGGCGCTTTCGCTTTCATTGCGTTTTCTGCACGCGTTTTCTTGTTTTTGTGTGTGTTTTTTTGACCAATGTAATAAAAAGTTATAGGGTCGGCCCCTAAAAATAGGGTAAGTCGGGTTACCGTAACCACACCTATTTTTTTTTTTAGGCCTTACACAAAAAACTTTTTACAATTTTCGAGTTATCGTTCTCCAGTTAGAATCAAATTTCATCTGCAACCCCGGCCAAATGTGAACATAAAACTTTATTTTCAAGTCTTGGCACACCTGCCTTACTCACTGTAAAAACTATGTTTGTGAAACTAACATGGAAACCCTGCAGCGGAAGAATCCAATATGAAGGGGTGACCCACACAAAAATGCCACCCATTAAACTGCTAATAACTTTTACATGAGTTGAGCGAATTACATTACTTCACATTTAGTGAACATTAAAGGCTGCCATATTCGTAGCGTTCATAATTAATTCATATTGTTTACATGTGCCAATAATGTTATAAAACTGTTCCTAATGGGATATAATAACGATTGGCTGTAGCTTTCGAACACAGAAAAAAATATTTCAGTATTGCAAAGTGGTGTTGATAGTGTCGAATGTAAACAGAACATATGGTGCGCCAAATTGATATTACTATCGTTAACTGTTATATAGGGTTTTGAAACTATCGTTAACTGTCATACAGAGTTTTGAAACTATCGTTAACTGTTATGTAGAGTTTCGAAACTATCGTTATCTGTTATATAGAGTTTCAGAAACTCTATATAACAGCTGACGATAGTTTTATCAAAACGGCGCGTCGGTATCGTTCCCAAATGGGAAAACCCTGAAACTGCCATTGCAAAACTGTCTTTTTGCTACGAAATGTACATTTTAACTAGAAACACAATTTAAAAAACTACAACATTAGTTATTGACCGTTCTTCTGTTGTCGTCTTCTCAAATCATTGTTGAGTTTGTTTAATATTAGCTTTATCATATCACTGATTTGTACTTTCGGCCGTACCGTTTTCCGCGTCTGCGGTTTGAAGACGGTAGGCCTACTGAATATTCGCGGAAAAGACCATGACAGACGCACTACACAAAACAATGGGTTTTTTTTCAAAACAAACATAAAACAACGTGTTTCCCGAGTGACATCCCCCACTACGCGTTTAGGAAAACACTGCATGCTTTCGCATCGTGTTTTGGGTACTGGACGGGTGACAGTGACCGTTGCCCACTGCATGCATGCCAGCCGTATGTGTACAAACTGACCCGCACACAGCGCGGCGGGTCAACTTGAGCTGACACTGACCAATATTTCTGTGAAAACAGGAAGCGTGCTAGCTGTAACGAAGATTTGATTACTTGATTAAACGAAGCAGCAAAATGATGGACTTATCAGACGACAGTTAGTTGAATATGATCTACTAAATGCTGTAGTAATTTAGTGCAAATTCGCTCCAACGAAACGTTCAGCAGCCATTTTGCCGGCATCGAAACATCCGACCACGCCTTCGCTATTTTTAGAAACTCTATATAACAGTTAACGACAGTAATATCACTTGCGCGCACCATGCCGCCGTTTTGCGAAACCCTTGTTATCTGTTATTCATAGTTTTAGCAATAGCGCGCACAAACGCGCTATTGATATAACTCTAAATAACAGTTAACGATAGTTTCGAAACTCTATTTAACAGTTAACGATAGTTTCGAAACTCTATATAACAGTTAACGATAGTTTCAAAACCCTTTATAACTGTTAACGATAGTAATATCAATTTGGGGCACCATAAGAACAGTCTCAAACGCCATCTTTGGTTTACGAAACGTCACGAAGTGACGTCAACGGTCTAAAAATAGCCCAAGTCCTGGAGAACTGTTGCTAAACAATGCAATAAAGAATTAATTATGTCTCGTAATTGGTAAGGACTTCAAACCTAAAACTTTGCAGGAAGCTTAATTTATACATCCCCGCAACGATGGGAAAAGCCCTGGAAGTAATTAAACTAATTAAATAGGACTATGTCAGCCTTTAAACGTCAGCTTATAATGTATGTACTCTTTCACAAAGTTTCACTTTCGTAGGTCAACTAGTCTGACTTGTGTGTTCTTTTGAACAAATGTTCCAAATTCAGGGATCGATTCAACAGTAGGAGGTTCGACATTGAGCAGTATCCGTTCTCACCGGATTTCAACCTTCCAGACTTTCATCTTTTGGAATATCTGAAAGTCCAAGTATACAAAAGCACGCAAGATCATCGGTGACCTGAAGACAACAATTACAGCCTGGTTCGGCAATGTTCATTTAGAAAAGCGTTCGTGTCATTGACAATTCCGGAGTGGTTATTAGGCACACAATTTGAGGAGAAGATAACAGTCCGACCATTTGACCTGAAGACCGGAAACTGTATGGAAGGATCATGCACAAAGTTTATGCACACCTGCTGTGAAGATATTTGCTGGACTTAAAGGCACAGTAAGCCTCCCGTAAACCATCACAGATACTGTCAGGCTTTTACACACAGTACAAACACCCTTCCATTTGAACGCTCACCAAACGGGAACATCCTAGCTAGGTGCCCTCCGTAAAGAGCGACCAATTTTCAAAGAATTTATTTTTGCGTGGTTTATCTTACCCCTGAGCCATCGTGAACCCGTGTGATCAAGTTTCCCTTTTCACAATGTAGTCGTCAGTTATTAATTTGAATGCGACTCGCTGTGAGCTTATCTGCAATAGCACGTTATTAAGTACCTCGGACTATGCACGAAACAAACGGCTGTGGTTCACAAGAACTCTAGCGATGGCTTTTGACTGTTCAGAGGAACTGGCGATAGGTATAAACCGTCGTCTGCTACGAGAACCACGACCTTGCGTGACCCTAGCTGCTTCCGGGCTTTTCTTTTTTCAAACTTTCAAAACTTCGAATTTTACTGATTTTGTCTTGATGAAAAAGGAATTCTTTTATGATTTAAGAATGTTTGTGTAACAAGCTGTCAATTTATTATTTAGATTTTAAAAGTTAGGTCTAGCGCCAAAACGCACCACGGTCCCCTTGTCTCTGACACAATCCGCAAAATTAATTCTTTGAAAATTGCTCGCTCTTTACGTAGGGCACCTAGGATGTTCCCGTTTGGTGAGCGTTCAAATGGAAGGGTGTTTGTACTGTGTGTAAAAGCCTGACAGTATCTGTGATGGTTTACGGGAGGCTTACTGTGCCTTTAAATTGGCTGAAAAAAGGACCCCCTTCGTGTTAGTCACACGTGCAAGCGGCGCGCAAACATTATCAATGACATGCACGAATTCTTCCATTGGGAATGACCTGATCCTGCCTGTAATTGCTGTATTCAAGTCTCCGATTGTCTAAGGTTGCTTTTTAAGTACTTGTTCCATCAGATAAGCCCAAAGGTAACAATCTAGAGGGTTTAAATCGGGCTACCGACCAATGTCAAACCTTCTACTGTTGAGTCAATCCCGAGTTTTTCGAAAAAGCACTAAAGTGAAAACATTTGGCCTACAAGCTGTGTGAACTGATCATGCATAAGCAGACTTGAAGTTAATGTACAACAAAAATGAAGTAATTCGTTTAAAAGATGCACAAGTTAATAGCAGTTTAATGGATGGCATTTTCTTTTGGTCACCCTGTACATCGTAACATTAAAATGTCAGCACATGTCTCCGGAAAAGTCCAAGTTATAAAGGTTTCAAGATAATGGCAAGACCAAAAGTACATTCTATACAATGGTTGGGTTGTACGCGACCGCTGGAACAAATGAAACATAATGGTCAAACGAAAAATACACCGCGAAGGATAAATGCTGTTAAAAGCCATTTTTTGTGTGCTTAATCATGGCTTTTTTTGTGTGCAAAAAGCTCAGATTATGTTTGGGCGTAATGGGCCTTTAAATCACGCGATATGTTGAGCATGAATAGAAGATATCGATAACAAAAGTGTTCAACGACGATCGATCAGCAGCAGCACATTCCGGCTTTACGTTGTATACTAAGCCAAAGTCTTCTCCTCCAATGTCACTCCTTAGGTCAGTGGCCTTCCTTGCGGAGCGGCGTAGCAGACGAATTCTTGAAATAACTCCGTCGGGTTTGTATGGGTTGCGGAAGAGTGAATACCCTTGCCAAAACTTCTGACAAACATTAGAGGTGCCAAACCGGCACTAGCGAGGGATGTGTCGGAAACACGTGCTCCTGTCCCTGTGTTTCCGACACACTCCTCGCTAGAGATTGGCCCCTCCAACGTTTGTAAGAGGTTTGGCAAGGGTATTAACTCTTCCACATCCCTTACACTAAAACCCGACGGAATTATTTTCAAAATTCGGCGCTCGGGATCGATTGGTCCTGTGTTGGACGCCGGGTCGGGGTGATTTATTGTAATTTTTATTTATACAATGTTTTTTGGTGTTTTTTTGCGTGTATGATCTTCGTGTGTAAAAGGGTTGTATCTGTAGGACATGAAGCGCCATCATCATCATCACCATCACCATCATCATCATATCACCATCATATCATCATCATTTTTTTTTTACAGAAGAATACAGAATACAGAATCATTAATTGCACAAGGTTGGGAATTTGTGATGACATTGCGGTTGAGAAACATTTCAATCCAGCCATATACACCAACACACGCATCATTTATACAAACTGATCAACAACATTAATTTAAAAACAACACTGGACATCATCATATCATCATCTTCATCATCATCATCATCATCATCATCATCATCATCATCATCATCATCATCATCATATCATCATCTTCATCATCATCATCATCATCATCATCATCATCATCGATGCCGATAGTCAACTCTGATCGATGCGCGTGACTTTGAACGAAAAGAGCACTATACTACGTACATGTATTTTGCACACATTGCAGAACACACAGACTGGAGCTGATTCTCACCGGGATGATGTCAGCCGTTCTCATGTCACACATGCACAGCTCGCCGACCAGTGTACAGATACGCTGCTCGCTAGTGACTGACCTACAACTGATGTCTAGTTTAGTTTGCTTCAATGTTTCCAAGAAAAAGCAACTCTTCTACAACCCATAAAAACGCCACAGCAACAGAGTTATTTCCGAGCATCGTCCTATTGCGTTAAACTTTTTTCTCTTATTTTCTTCCTTTCTTTCTTTTTTTTTCAACTCAAACACATCCTTTTTTTTTATTCAAGAAAAATCAGGAATACAGTCAATGAAACCGGTTTTTTTAATTGTTATAGTTTTAATTTTATGCATAAAGACAAACTCGTATAACTAAATAGTCACTGTATCAAGCTTTAAATCTGAAACTGATTCAGCGCCGTAGTCCGGTCAAGGCAAGGATGGTTAGACCAAAGTTTTCATCAATTTCATTTTGTTAAATGTGGTCGCCACAGTGCCGCCTCAACTTTTGTTAAAGAACGGATATGACGTCATCAAAATCATTTATCGGAAAAATGAACAAGTACCTGACGCGTAATTATTCATTCAAATGCGAATGTACTGAAACATACACTCATACACACCATTCTTGATGAGAGAGAGAGAGAGAGAGAGAGAGAGAGAGAGAGAGAGAGAGAGAGAGAGAGAGAGAGAGAAAGAGAGAGAGAGAGAGGAAGCTTTATCATGCTCACAAAAGTACGTTGTTAAGGTGACGTAAGGTCTTTCGCCTTTCAATACTAGGGGAAAGGCTCCTAATATGGACCACTTTTTGTTTCATGCTAATAACTAGCTTGTTTTCTTGCGAAGAAGTTTAATTTTGTGTTTGGTAGTCATTCTCTCTTAGGTTAACGGTTAGGCCTAATTAGAGTGAAATATCTTTGATAGACATTCAGCAAAAATTAAATACAGAAAAAAATCACAAAAGGTCCATATTAGGAGCCTGGGTGCCTAATATGGACCAGTGAAGCGGCCTTCACGAATCACTGTAAAAAGCTCCCTATACTTCAAAATAACATGATACAACTTATTGTACAAGTCAGTCTAATTAAAATATGCTTTAGATTTAGCTGTTTCGGGTTGATGAGAGCATTATTTGAAGCCAAGTCAAGTATTTTATTGTTTTGGGCCCAGAGGGCTTTGAAACAAAGATATAACTTTAACAAAAAAAGGTAACAAATCAGACAGTTAATATATGTATACAAATTGAGCGGACAAATACAACAATACTATATAACCAAAATAAATTGGCAATATACACTTCCATACATACAAACAAAAAGAAAAGAAAAATATGTTTAACAAAATCAGGTAAGAAATCAGACAAATAATATGTATACATTAAGCGGACAACGATAATATACAGCCGAAATAAATTGGCAATACCATTATGCCATGCATCTTTTGTAAAAACACAAAACAAAACAAAAGCATGTATTATATACACATACATACCAATAAAGAAACTAGATGTAACGCAAACATACTAAAATCATAACATGGGCTACAAATCTTGCTAGCTTCATTAGTTTTATCTTAGATTTACAATTCATTAACTGTTCATATTTTAAACAATTTGGGTGAGATTGGTAATAAGGATTAATTAATTTTCTTCTTTCAGACACTATACTTTCGTCAGCACAAATGAACAAATAGTGAAACTCCTCACCTAATTCATTTTTATCGCACATATCACACAATCTTTCATTTCTAGGAGCATTAAAAAATCTGTGCTGATGTATTGGCAACTTATGATTGCTTGTTCTAAATTTTGCTAATTTAACTTGGAATTTCCTAGGCAACCAAAGCAAATACCTTTCCAGACAAAAATCCTTTTTATATATTCTGTAATTAAAACACAAGCTGTTGGCATTCACGTCAGTGTTCCATTCCTGTAGGAATTGATCTCTTAGCCTTTGTTTTACAACGTTTTTAAAACCTGAGACGGCAAGACTCTGAGTTGTCCATAAATATGATAGACCCAACTTTAAACATTGAATTGACATGCGACAACCAGGGCAATTTAACGTTTTGTACATGGTACAATCTCAAATGTAGTTTTAACATTAAACAAGACATCTTATTCGCACCATCGTTCATTTCTTTCATCAGTTTATACCAATACACCAGTAACTGACATTGTACCTCAATTCTAATTGGGTAACGACCAAGCTCTCCGTAAACCATACAAGTGAGTGTAGTTTTATATACATCAAGAAGCATTTTTAAAAATCGCAATTGAAACCTTGACAATATGTCTTATGAATAATATCCCCACACCTCACAACCATACAGCAAAATTGGATGTACACACTTCTCAAAAAGATCCAATTGCACATCAATTGGTAAATTTTGTTTTTTACATTTTCGAATTGACGAGAACATTGCACGGTTACCAATCAAACATTGACGTTTCATGGCATTATGAAATTTGTTATTATAATTAAATAGTACACCTAAGTACACATAGTCCCAAACTACTTGGACAGGTACTCCATTCAAGACAAAATTTGGGATATTCCGTATTTTCCCCCGCGAAAAAACAACTATTTTTGTCTTTTCAATATTTTTGCTTAGTTCCCAGTTTTTACAATAACGATCTAGTCCATCAGCACACCAGGAAACTAAAGAAGCTTATCAAAAACAGAATGAAAATAAGTGAAATTATCAACTTCCACAAAAAGAAGACTTTTTGTTATTTTTTTTAAATCTCGAGTGCTAGTTATAGGTTATTTCCAGCAAGCTTCTTAATGAATTAATGAAAATAGCCTTTAGCTTTTTACATTTAGTCAAGTTTTGACTAAATGTTTTAACATAGAGGGGGAATCGAGACGAGGGTCGTGGTGTATGTGTGTCTGTCTGTCTGTGCGTGCGTGTGTGTAGAGCGATTCAGACCAAACTACTGGACCGATCTTTATGAAATTTGACATGAGAGTTCCTGGGAATGATATCCCCGGACGTTTCTTTCATTTTTTCGATAAATACTTTTGATGACGTCATATCCGGCTTTTTCTAAAAGTTGGATAAATGTAGTAATTTCGCCTTACGCGACTTGTTTTTTCTTCGATTTGTTGAAGGTGGTCCATATTAGGGGACTCGCACATACTTTGAGATTTTGCAAATATTTTCTGTTTGCAGTAGAAACTCGGGGTCAAACCTGCTAAAATGTAACAAATACGGTCTTACCTGTCATATATAGCAATTTTTGTGTGATAAAAGCTTTGGCTGCGGACAGAAACGAGTCCGTTTTAGGCGGCAAATTTACAGTGAACGCTGCCAAAAGTGAGAAAAAAAATAAAAAGCCTAACGGTTTTGAGATTTGTGTTTCTGCAACTGTTTTGACATGTACAAGTTATCCAGAGAGGGTGAATACAGCGAATAAAACTTTTTTGAGCGCTCTAGCGCCGTTAGTTTGTCAGAACAGGAGGTGGTCCATATTAGGAGCCGGTCCATATTAGGAGCCCTTCCCCTATATGACGTCACATTTGTGTTCCAAACTGAAAAGGAGGTTCTAAGAAGCTTGTGTGGTCGTAAGAGCGGGATTTTCATTCAATGGATTTTTTTTTAAACTGAGCTCATTTTCAACGACAAACACAATAAAGCAATGTGTTTGGTTTTTTCGTAATCAGTAAATGATAAGGAATAGAGGAGTTTTGATGTGTTCAATATTATGAGTCTTGTTTTAAAGTAGCGCAAAATCGGGCAGTTTTATTAAGCATAGTTGGAATCAAACACTATCAAACTGTATATTTTGGATTCAAGAAGTTATAAGGAATCCAACAATTAATATAAACTTGATTTTGTGGATTAAATTCAAATAAAAAAAGCCAAACAAATTAAGGTACCAAGCTGAAATACAGCCCCATACGGCAATGTATGTCTCTGCCCATACTGAGTCCGGACAGAACCAAAGACTGGTAAACAAATCGATGAAATAGCTTTTATAATGCAGTTGTAACAGTGCCGCCTCAACTTTCAGTAAAACGAAAATATGACGTCATCAAACAAATACTTCAAAACATCGGAGAAAAACGGCACACACACACACACACTAACACACACACCTAGGGAGACAAACCTGCCCGCCGCCCTCGTTAACTCATTCAGTCAAGTACATTGTATTAACTGAATGTAAAACAACTGAGGATCGAACCGACACCGACCCTATAATTGTTTTGGCCTTGTCATTGGAAACAAACATTTCACTTATTTGTATTTTTTCAGTTACTGATGTTTGACTGAGATGTAGGGGGGGGGGGGGGGGGGGGGGCGGGGGCTAAAGACACTGAGAGCACACTCCATTGGAAATAATAGTGGCCGCTACGTCAGTATTTCAGTTCCTACATGGCAATATTTTACGTTTTGCGTTTGAGTCTTTCTCGACCCCTGATGATGTCACTGAGTTTTCGGAAGCCGTCAGTTTCGCAAAAATCGTAATCCCTGACCTTAGGCTTTGCTGATGACCATGACGCGACGCGATTTTTGTGGACAGGTGAGGCTGATTTCAGAAGACTGTACTATGGCAAACGTCCTCATGTCTAGGTGGCTAATGTTATGCAATCGCCGGAGCCGGGCATGATCAGTCCTGAGTGTCATGCGGGATCATAGAGGCAAATCATATGACGGTGTGCATGGATTGCACTGTAACGTACCTTATTACTTCCAAGGTACACCGCGGCATATCGCATATATGAGGGCCCCAAAGGGTTTAAAATCGTGATCGTGATTGGCGTTTTTTGACCTTTCTGTGACCGTGATTGCCGAAATTTCCATTTCTGTGATCGTGATGGGACTTTGCCCGTGATCCGTGATGACAAAAAAATCAAGTCTCGTGATCGTGATCGTCATTTGTTTTCGTGATCGTGATGAGCATTATTGCAAAGCATTTTATTTTCAACGTACATTTTTCACAGCTGTATCACTCTATGATCCTCTATTCGTCAAGGAGCCAATCCCAATTGAAGGGAAGCAACAACACATTCAGAAATATGATTTTGACAGCGATTGCTTCCCTTTAAGAGAACCAATCACACAAAAAAGAGATCCAATCAGAAGGCAAATTGCAAAAGTCTGCCAAACTTCATCCAATGGAAGGGCTTCGTGCAAAAGTTTTGAGTGCATTCAGTCAAATTCGAAGATCAAAAAAGGCGTGCAGCGGTACTGTCATCGAACTTCTGTTATATTTTGTGGATTCAAGCCAGACTAAAGCAGGCGGCGAGAATGCCTTCCTTGGTGGAAAGGTCAGGCTACGGGTCGGTCTTTCCGAAGACGAAATATCAAGGTATGTTGATCTATGTTGCTCTATGACTGTTCTGAATGTGGGCAAAGATCTTGAAATTTGTTCAAGATCTTTGAGTTTGAGTGAGATCATTGACAATGTCGACATTGCCACGTCCGGCTGTCACTCGCTCAGTGTGACATCGACTGGCTCGAGATCGAGTCTGCGTGTAGCCAAAACCGTCCGAAACTATAAATGTGTTTTTCATCCCAGCAACGTGGACACGCTTGGCATAGATTCTAATTGTCGCTTCTTTGCATTAAAGGCCAACATCCAAAAGAATTTTTCTCCTGGAGCGACCTAAACTTGAACCCGTCGCTCTTCTTGCATGTCTGTTTACTTCGTGTTGCACGCAAAAATTGCGCGACTTCCTTGCCGCGTGGATTGACGAAGCTGTTTTATTCTCGTGACTGAAAACACTGCAGTGCGTGCAGTTTTATTCTGTGGGTTCGACAGATCGGTCCAGTAGTTTGGTCTCAATTGCTCTACACACACGCGCACACACACACACACACACACACATACACATACACACACTGGCACACACACACACACACACTCACACACACACAGGCACACACTAGCACACACTAGCACACACACACACACACACACCACACACCCGCTCGGCTTTTTGTCCCCTCTGCCTCACTGATTTGGTTTTGTGTTTATTTCGTAATTATTTTGTTAGTAAATAGTGAACATTGCTTCAATGCCGAAGCAAAAAACATCATTATTGGTTGTAATTTGCTACCAATTTTAAAACCCGAATATCGTATTACATAGTAATTTTGACAGCAGTTCAAATGTGTACATTTACCAGTTCCATTCAGCAGACCGTTTCAGGTCTTTGTGACTGATTTCTGGCCAGGAATTCATCACGCTTTCTGTTGTTCATTCGTTTCCTGTGACATTGATCAGCAAAGTGTGTGTGTGTGTGTGTGTGTGTGTGTGTGTGTGTGTGTGTGTGTGTGTGTGTGTGTGCCTTTGGTTATATCGGTTTTTGTTGTTGTTGATGAGTACGTAACAAAATGTAGTCAGTATAATTATATACGTTTGCACCATACCTCATCTCCCGTGAAATATCAACAGAGTTCGAAGTTTCAGTTTGTCAATCTGTATAGTATGATTTGTTTTCAAATACGTTTTGTCTTTCTTTCCTTGTCCTGGTTTGTTTACAGATCATCGTCATTTTTTAATCTCGGAAGATCTAACTAGTGTTCTGAGCATCGCCTAAGTAGACATCAACAAGCATGTACATACTTGAATGATCTTGCCGTTGTCTATCTTTTGCGATATCATGTCCATTTGTGAAAAAAACATGAAAAAGTATCCAAATAATTATTTGACAAACGGAATGCCATACATTTCCACATCGCAACATTATTGAATATTTGTACCAGTTTCAATTTGTCTGATAGATGTTGAATGACACAGAAATAAAACGATTTCTTCGTGAACTTCCATTTAATATATCAGGTGTACGATACATCTACACAGTTGTGTGTGTGTGTGTGTGTGTGTGTGTGTGTGTGTGTGTGTGTGTGTGTATGTGTGTGTGTGTGTGTGTGTGTGAGTGTGTGTGTGTGTGTGTTCTTGAACATAACTACACCCATGTGTTTATGAGTTACATAATTATATATATGCGTTCAGTCAGTCTGCATGTTTCCTTTCACAAAATAAGACACAACATCAAAAATGAATACAGATTTGATCTGCAAGGAGGAAATATCAAACCAACCCACACCCCAAACCTAAAGCAGCTCATGACAAACTTTTGAAACACACTTTGCAAAATAATACTCTAATTTCTAACCAGCTGCATTACACGCTGCCAACAGAGAGAGAACAAGTCGCGTAAGGCGAAATTACAACATTTAGTTAATCTGTCGAACCCACAGAATACAAGAAACTAAGTCCATCTCACGATGAACACGAGCCGAAATCATATGCACTCGACTTGTGAAATAGAAAGAAATCAAATACGACGAAGAGAAGAAAAAGTTTGAAAGTACCATTGAACTTCCATGTCGGCGTGTGGCTGAGCTTAAAATAGGAATGTTGTTGCAATCTGTTAGGCACTTTCCCTTTTGACAGGTAGTTTTTGCATGTACAGCAAAACACGGCCTTTTTTACAAATCCTAAAGACTGTCGGAAACTTCGCATGCTCTCTTGTGAACGCCATGTGAAACATTGATTCTGAAACAAAAATCTATGGCATGAATGACAATGGAAAGACGGTCTCTCTCTGATTCCAAGTTCATAATGACAGTTATAAAGTGCTGAATTTAAAAAATCTGTAGATGAAGTAAAATCATTTGAATGTTGGCTTGTTGAAACTTCATAACAAACAGCCACCTCGTCTATATCATTATCTGAAAGAATGCCAACTTCCTTTGAAACACCAACATTTGTATGGAAAACTTCTGTTTCTGTCATCTTTGATATCATTTGACAACTTGGACTGATGGCATCTTCCAGAGATATATCCATTACTTTCAACTTGCGCCTCTTTGTATTCCTGTAAGCCTGCCACTTATTTATAAAAAGAAACGTTTGATACTTTTACCAAACAGTTAGTATAATGCACGATTTACCTGTATTCGTCTTTAAATTCTGCAAGACTGAAGCGAAAGAGGTCTGTCTCAGTTTTGTCGTCAGTTTGTTGTGTACATTTACACACGCACAACGAACAACACATGCACAGGCCCGGGGGAAGCTCTCCTTTCTTATGTCCGACGATAGACGTATACATGTAGTTTACATGTTTATTAGTCATCTATTTGATAGATTGCGTGTATGATATGACGGAGAGTCGCATCGGTTTGATGCCGTGAACCCAACCGTGGCTGTGGCTGTCGTTTGAAGTAGCCTACTTCTTTATAAAGATTCATTTACATTCTACTTCTGACCAAGGCATGTTTGGTACCTACTGAATCCTTGTTGCGTGTAGTTTTACGTGGCACGTTGCCCAAAGTTGTATTCTTGAGGAGCATAAAATAAAACGTGTTACAAAGTTATCTCAAAACTCTGCAGTGACTGCTCGCGCAGCAGGTCAGCTAATTATAGCACGCAGCCTCCACAGACAGCTTTCGAGCCGAGACCGTATGAGTCGCCGCTCCTGCGGCTCGTCAAAAACTACACGCACTGCAGTGTTTTCAGTCACGAGAATAAAATAGCTTCGTCAATCCACGCGGCAAGGAAGTCGCTCGATTTTTGCGTGCAGCACGAAGTAAACAGACATGCAAGAATAGCGACGGGTTCAAGTATAGGTCGCTCCAGGAGAAAAATTCTTTTGGATGTTGGCCTTTAAGCTTGGATTTATTTTAGCGCCTGTAAACTTTGATATCAACAATGAGTTAACTTCAGAAACAATGGCGGGGAGACGTGCCAGTTTGGGTCACTTGATCCTCATGTCAAAGACGATCAAAGTCATGTTCGTTGGGGATTTTGTCAGGCATGCTACTTTTCCGGTAATTGCCGGAAATCCGATAAAGCCGTTTTCAAAATCCAGTAAAGTCAAATTTATTCCGGTGAAGTTGAAACATTTCCGCAAAAACGATCCGTGTGAATATCGCGCAACGCGACCGGGCGCCGGTCTCAATGAAGCCATCGCACAGTAGTGTTGTTTTCACCAGTTTGGAGGTGTGTTGAATGGTGGTGGGGGGAGCCTAAAATGGGATTTTTAACAAGATCACAACACTATTACAGCCCTGAAAATGATGCCCAGAATGCACCAGATTGCACAGATTTTAACCGGGTTTTTTTTTTAATCCTGGGGGGCATGCCCCCGGATCCCCCTAGTTGGCTCGCCTGCTTCGCAGGCTCAGGCTTGTGGCTTCGAGAGAGAGAGAGAGAGAGAGAGAGAGAGAGAGAGAGAGAGAGAGAGAGAGAGAGAGAGAGAGAGAGAAAACAATGAAAACAACATTCTTGTTACCGATTACAAATCATATGTATTTCTATGTGTGTATGAAAGAGAATTAAAAAAAATAATAATAAAAAAGTTCTCACTTTGTGTTGGATAAACAATAGATCCAGAGGAGCGTGTGGTTGTGTTTACTTTGACACGTGCTTTCTGTACATGCAACTTTTACCGTGACCGTGATTTGCCACTGGTGTTCGTGATCGTGAAAACAAAAATCAAGGTAACTGTGATCGTGAAAGCTAAAATTTCCCTTCCCGTGATCGTGATGATACTTTGGGGCCCTCATATATAGGCCTAGATGCCAAGCACTGACACACCTACACGCGCACACGTTCTCAAGACCACCTACCCTGACGCACCCGCGGCGTTCTCAAGGACACACATACACGCGCACACACATTATGAAACAGTAACTTGACACACACACACACCGCACGCATTGTGTAATGGGGCCAAGGCCACCCACGATCGCGGCGTAGGAAAGCAGGAACCGAGACTATCAGTGGCAAGGTGCACAAAACACTTGTTTTGCCTCGCTTTCACCTGGCAAGCCACACTGCAGCCTAACAACTTGTTCGCACGCCCACGCACTCCATCAATGATCAATGCAGCACGAGTGTGTATTTGTACGGAGCGCGGAGTTCATTCAATAATCCACGAGACGCAGTGCCTTACCCGACAAGAGTTTGTCACGAGGTGCACTGCGTCGCGTCTCCTGCAGGGGGGGTTGTGGAATGCTGCTTGGCGCGGGAAAGCACGCCAGGAATTTTTGGCGAGCTATTTTACGTCACAGGAAGTGAGACACGAGCCTCTCATTCGCCTCAAGTCGCCATCTTGTATCACGGAGGCTTCGGGTTTAGGAACTAAACCTCACGGAAACCTGTCAAAATTCCGCTCTTTTCTCCAAACATGCCTCTGGCACAGCTCGCAGACCCATGGCAGCGCATGGAAATGGCCAAGGAATCGGAGGTAAGGCGGACTATCGTCTGCTTCCTTATGGACTACATTCGATGCGGAAATGTCGCTAGGACTCAGCAAGTGTCTGTGCAAGTGTCCGAAGTCTGGGTTGCTAATGTGACTACCGGCTACAGGTCTGCGGGAGAACGCAAAACAAAAACAAACATTCGTGAAATTACGGCTCTCTTCAACTTACGACAACGCTCTCTTATGTTAGCATGTTGTGCGGGCAAGCAAAGTAATTGATTTGGAGCAAAAGTTTTTGGAACTGCGATTGGGATGTAAGGTCACGATTGCCCCGATTTCAACAGTTGCTAAAAAAAATAAATAAAAAAAAATAATGTAAATGTTGCAAGTCACAGTGTAACCTTTGTGCTGTTGTAGTTCCTTTTGGCGTTTGCCTTCATATTGAAAGTTGACACGAAGCCTTCACTGCAGCTTCCTCAATCGTTTCCGTCAAATCAGTTGTATCCCTTGTTGGGAACTGAAAATGAAATGTGACTCGCTCGAGTCACTGACTGACTGTGAAGCAAGTGAGAAATCACTGAGTTTAATTCGACACACTTGACAGCAAGAGGCCTCTTCCTTAGCCTTTATAGAGTGGCTTATATGTACATACAAATCATAACCAGACCAACACTGTTTTGTTGTTGTGTTCTCCCTGAAACGTTTTTTTTGGCATAGTCCTGAAATTAACCCCGTGAAAGTGATGTCCCATACTAAAAGAAGAGAGCTCTATCATTTGAGATTCACTCAGGGTAACAGTAAACTCGCACTGGCTTAAATCATCACTGGGCAAAGAGTACCATTGAGTATGATTGACAGGGCATTGCAAATGTACTGGAGCTGTTAAAGTGTTAGAATTCCTCTCAGTCTCATAAGATCTTTCAAACGTGGTCTTACTCCACTAAATAAAGAATTGTCATTGCCCGCTTAGCATTCATTGCCAAGAAACCTGTTGTGAACTACAAACTGTTGTCAGTCGTACATGAGTGGACACATTCTGAGTGACACTGACAGCAGAAACATATTTTGCTGATTGAGTCACACACTTTTGAAAGTTTGCCCAAGCAGATGTTTAATTGTTGTCTTGTTCAGGCCTGGGAATGATACACCTTTTGTCGTATTTACGACGAAGTCCTTTTTTAATTGTGTAAGAAAAGAGCCTCCGTGTGCCCTTAAAAATGCTTAAAACGCAAAATGTTCCCGTCAGTACGCCCAAACCACTTTCACTCATTCCCAGGCCTGCTTGTTGTGTGAGGCTGTGACAACTGAAATGGAATGTTTCTTTCTTCACTACTGCAGGATTTGTATTGCCGAGAGACATGTTGTAATGCATTACAATGACACCCGCTATTTGGGGGGGGGGGGGGGGGGGGGGGGGTACATTTGTGATTGTGTTGGTTATAAATCATGTGTGTTTGTGATGTTGTTAGTTGTAAATGTGTGTTTGTGGTGGTGTTGTTAGTTATACTTATAGATGTGTGGGTCTGTGATGTTGTTAATGTTAGTTATAAATGTGTGTGGGTCTGTGATGTTGTTAGTTATGAATGTGTGTTTGTGTGATGTTCTTAGTTATAAATGTGTGCGTCTGTGCTGTTTTTAGTTATAATAAATGTCTGTGATGTGGGTAGTTATAAATGTGTGTGATGTTGTTAGTTATAAATGTGTGTGTCTGGGATGTTGTTAGTTATAGATGTGTTTGTCTGTGGTGTTGTTAGTTATAGATGTGTTTGTCTGTGGTGTTGACTTATAGATGTGTTTGTGTGTTTCAGGCGGGCAGCACAGAGGATATGCTGGTAGATGACCAGGTGAGTCTTTAAACAGCACTTTAATGGCATAAACTGAGCAGTAAATTACAACAATGTTGAGAAATATGAATTATGATGTAGATATATTATAATTTTTATAATATAAATTATAATGAAATAAAGTAAAATATATTTTATTTTTCAGATCAATTCAACTTAAACATTGTGGAAGACCTGTCATAGTGTCAAACAATTGTTCATTGTTATTGTTACCTTGATATTTTTATGACCAGATGTTTAAACTCATTTTACTAAATTACTGATGGTGATAACTGAATGTATTCCTGTTTTAACTAAACTACTCTCCGACCCCAACCCCAATCAGCTAGCTAGTACAGTCTAACCTGCCCTAGCGACCACCTCTTGAGAATGACCACTTGCCCAAAACGACCACCTCAAGTTCCACTGTACTGTAGCTGCACAGATGTGGCAGGGATGGTATTAACTAGTAAATTTCCGGTGCTTGTAAATTTTATATAAAATGCAGTGCCGTTCCCTAACTAAAAGAACAATAGGTATACAGGGATGCAAAATAGCCGCCAAACGGCGAAAAAATAGCCGTTTTTACTTTTTGAAATCGCCGTTTTTCATGCACAATCGCCGAAAAAAAAGAAGAGGAAAAGTGTAAACCGAGCATGCCTCTCGGTGTTTATTCTCAAGCGGGCGAATCCGAAAGCCGTATTCTTAAACGGGCGAAGCTGTAAACCGTTTGTCATTTCCAAACACGTGAGCGCGGGCGCGTTAACTTGTGCCTTCCCGAAAAATGGATTCGTGCATGAAGTTCGTTGAACGCGGGTTTGAAAAGAAAATCAAGGAAAACGCAAAGAACGAGTGGAAATGGGAGTGGTTGGACAGAAACGTCAACGAGCAAAGAGTAGGCGATGTCATCCGCAAAATTGAAAAAGCCGGAAACGCATTTTGTGTGGCGTGTTCAAAACCAGTGGTGTATGGCAGCCGCGGCTTTGTGGCATGACTGCTAAGACACAACCATTTTTTTAATTGTCTGTCAGAGACAAAGTTTTAAAGTTTCAAATACATCCAAAGCAAAGGGATTTTTACAGTTGCCATTACAGGCTTTGTGACTTGCCAATGCCTTCTTGTCAGTGCCATGGATTGATACAGCTTGCAGAAACGAGTGAGTCAACATATCTCTGTCTCCCTGTCCCTCTCTCTCCAAGTAATGTCATGTGGCTGCTTTGTACAAGTATATGATTGTCCATATTTTCAATGATCAGTAGACAGAACACTCCAGTCTAATGACTGTTCATTTGGTACAAATATTAGTGGTACTAAACTCTATAGTCTATAAGCAGTAATTTTTCTAAAGTAAATTTAGTAAAACAGTAAGTATTGTACATTATTTTAGACACTGAATATAAGGTTTTTTTTAGGGTAATATTGCCGTTTATGCATGTTTTTGGTCATTAATTTGTTCATAATGCTTCAGCTTCAGGGGGCGTTGCCCCTGGACCCCACTGGGGGCCTTCAGCGGCCCCCAGACCCCCGCCACTTTTCCTCTTTTTTTTTTTTTTTTTTTTTGCATCCCTGGTATAAGGTCAGTTGGAACAGGACTGAATACATATACTGTGGGTTCAAATTTCCTCAATACAAAACAAAAAAGTTCAGTCTGAAGGGCAGACAACCATCCTGGGGTCAGAACAATGCATTAGATGCAGACAGTATATTGGGACAGGTATTGGTAATACCCTGAAGATAATTATGGTGTGATACATTGACTCCAACAAGCCACCATTGGGTTTGTCTCGTCAAAGTATCGAAATACGATCATGATAATCAGAGATGAGAGATCATGCGTGTTTTCCAAGCCCTGAGACTTTTCGATGTGAACTTGGGATCTTTTTCATGCGTATGTGTGCACATGGGGGTGTTCCGACACCGAAGAGAGTCTGCACAAAGTTGACTCCAAGAAATAAATCTCTTGCCGAACATGGGGATCGAACCCACGTTGATAGCGACCAACTGGCTACAAACCCAGTGCGCTACCAACTGAGCTACGACCCCCGCCTTCATCAGATTTAAAGAGTATGTGTCAGTGAGGGAAGAACAACACAAATAGGATAATGCAGCACAGCATTGTTCTCAGCCTTTTGGCTTTAGTCACTGATGCATATGTTTTTGACCTGTTTTGATTGTTCTGGCTGGTAGACCACCTCATAGTTTTGACAAGCAGAAAATCTTGAACTTTTTCGTATCCAGGACATTTGGACCTATACATGTTAAATCCAGGTCCTGGTGAACTATTGTCCTTGAACTGTGGGCACTACGCTGACACTGAAAGCAGTGAAGGGTAACTTGTGACGTGACATTTGCTGTTGTGATGTTTCAGGGCGATGACTCGACCAATGAGGTGGAGATCACCAACCTGGCCAACAAGCTCGGGGAGAAGGCCGACCCCTCGCAGTTTGAGCTGCTCAAGGTGCTGGGCCAGGGCTCCTTCGGCAAGGTACAGTACGCTGATCCACACACTTGCTCAAGTTGCTGTGCTCTCTCTCTTTATACGCCTGCTCACCAATACCATACTGTGTGTGACATTGACTACATGCACACTTTGGCAAGGTATACTACTCTGCTCCACACTCTCACTGCTCTCTCTCTCTCTCTCTCTCTCTCTCTCTCTCTCTCTCTCTCTCTCTCTATTTATACACCTGCTTACCAATACCAGGGATGGCCAAATCTCAAAATTTTAACTCGCCAGACGGATGAGTAACTTTCAGAAAGTCACTAGCCTGCCAGAAATTTTGCTGGCCCAGTACATACCACACAACTATTTATGACTGTTATATATTTCTTCACACAATTAAAACAGCAGTGACACGCACAGGAGCCTAATTTTTGTTTCACTAGAACACGGCCATGATGTTGCAGACGACAGAAGTTCCTGCAGTGTTTATGTGGCTTTAAAACTTGATAGTAGTTAGGCCAACAACAAAAAATAGTCTGTTTACGGTATCCCGACCGACCCTATTTTTTCGCCCGACCCTAGACATTTTTTTGGCATTTGGGAAAAAAAAATTAAAAACATAAAAAGTGTTTTTTTGGCAAAATAACTTAAAAATATGTTTTTATGGGGGGGGGGGGGGGGGGGGAAATCCCGACCTACCGACCCTATTTTTTTTGCCTTTGACTAGAATTTTCACTGGCCAGCCGAGCGAGCTGCCAGGCGGTTTCTACTAAGCGAAAGTTGAAGACAATAAGAAAGCATGATAAGCTTTGTCATGTAAGACTCCTGCAGTTGCTTGCTTGTGGTCTCACACAGCCTGTGGTCTTGTACAAAACAGACTATGGTCTTATACCAAACAGACTATGGTCTCGGGCAAGTAGTGATGATGGGTGTGTGCTTGCTTGTGGTCTCACACAGGCTATTGTCTCGCACAAAACAGACTATGGCCTTGGTCAGACAGTGGTGATGTGTGTGTGCTTGTTGTGGTCTTACACAAGCCTGTGGCCTTGAACAAAACAGACTATGTTCTCGTACAAAACAGACTATGGTCTCGGTCAGACAGTGATGGTGTATGTGTGCTTGCTTGTGGTCTCACACAGCCTATGGTCTTACACCAAACAGACTATGGTCTCACACAAAACAGACTATGGTCTTAGGCAGATCGTGATAATGTGCGTGTGTTTGCTTGTGGTCTCACATGGCCTATGGTCTCGTACCAAACGGACTATGGACTCATACAGAACAGACTATGGTCTCAAACCAATCAGACTATGGTCTCACACAGCCTATGGTCTCATACAGAACAGACTATGGTCTCATACAAAATGGACTATGGTGTAGGGCAGACAGTGATGATGTGCAGACAGTGATGGTGTTTTGGTCTTGCAGGTGTTCCTGGTGCGTAAGATCACGGCAGAAGACGCCGGCACCCTCTACGCCATGAAGGTGCTCAAGAAAGCCACTCTCAAAGGTCAGTCGGCATGCTCATGTTAATCAAATTGTATGTGTGCTGAAACTGCAAGGACGAGTGTGTACACAAGGTTCATGCTCACATTTAGGTTTAAAGTAGATATGAAAACACCTGTCAAGCTGTGCCAAGCGAGTACTTCACACAGTGCAACACTGGTTTTAGATACAACTCTTTTCATAATGACTAAATGAGTCTGATTCTTAGTAACTTTGTTACATGGTAAATGCTTGAGTGAGTTAAAGCTTGAAGAGAGTTTGTGCAAGTTGCATGCATTGTTTCAGTTCAAGATTGTCTAAAAGATGAAGAAATAACAGATAACATTGACATTTTAACAGAGTTATAGATTGCAATCAGGGCTTGCCAAATCCCATTTCCCGTAACCCGGGGAAAGGTAAAAATTGGCCGGGAAGTACACATTCCCCAGGTTGCTTTCCCGCGGGAAAGACAACAATCGTATCTCTCAAAATGCACATTGGATGATTTTTGTTTACCTTAAACACGTTCCGCAAAGCCTGTCCATTCACAGATAAAAGAAAACAGTATTTGCGATGTCTGCTTCGTTGCCGAGTCTTTGGTTTTGTCGTCTGCTGTGAAACAAGAGAGTTGCTTCCCTTCCTGACAAATCGAAAATGTATTTTGATTCGCGAAATTTGATTGGTCCGTACTTGGAATTTAGCCAATGAATGAGCTGTTTACAATTATACATCCGGAAGGAGGTCAAATGTGTTGTTTGCAAGAGACACGTTTGCAAGGATTTTTATGTGATCGTCTTTCTGTTTTTTAGTGCGTCGTGTGATTGTAATGTCGTTAATAGAAAGGTTCGGATTCATGAAAACGAACAGAGGGAGTAGTGACTGTAGTGCAAAAGAAGAACCCTGCAAAAAACTGAAAAAAGATGAAGTGTACGACCGAGAGAAGCGATCGAGGCAGTTTCTCCCTTCATGGAAGGATGAGTTTTCAAGGTGATTTTTTTCGAAATGTACGGGAAACCTAAATATTTGGGGGGAAATGTAGAAATTGGATTTACATTTCCCTGGGAAATACAGAAATTTTAAAATTTGGCAAGCCCTGGCAATGGGTTGAGTTATACACACTGATTTCAGTTCAAGATTGTTCAAAGGTGGAGATGAAGAAATACCAGATAACATTGACATATTAACAGAGTGGGTTGATGCAAGTTGTACAAACTGTTTTCAGTGCGTGATCGCCAGAGAACCAAGATGGAGAGGGACATTCTGGCCGATGTCAACCACCCCTTCATTGTTCGACTTCACTATGGTAAGCCTGCAACATTGATGTCTCTACCTGGCCCTAGTTTCTGTCTTGTGTTGTAGTTTCAGCTCAGTAAGTGAGCCTGAGGCTTTCTGTGTCAACATGTGTATCTTTGTTATTTTTGATGCCCTTTTCTTTGTCACTGAATTAACTTCCTGGCTTTGTACAACTGTGTGAGTGGAGAGGAGCATTGTGGTGTGATGTTTGTGTGTTTGTATGCACATGTGAACTGAACAGAGAGATAGTTGAGCCATGAAAGGACTGTCAAAATGCATTTGTGGCGTGCTCTAGCAACAGCAGACATGTTTCACTTTCAATATTTGCTGGCTTCTTTCCATGCTGTTGTCTTTGGTGTTGTGGTTTTTCTGCGATTGAAGCTTTGGATAATAGAATTTATGTTAATTGTTATGGTATGTTATTTTTTTGATAACCTCCCCCGTGCAAAAAACCCATCTCACTTACCACCCACACCCCCTCCCCCATATGTACTGTTGAGTCAAGTTGTGGGGGAGGAAGGAAGAAGTGATTGTTTGCTGCTAGACAATGAAGAGGCCCCAACACACCCACACCTCCCCCCCCTCACACCCACACCCACACACAACCCAACCCCCCCCCCCCCCCCCCCCCCCCCCCCCCATATGTACGGTTGAGTCAAGTTGTGGGGGAGGCCAGGAAGGAGTAAGTGATTGTTTGCTGCCGGACAATGAAGCTCCCCCAAGGCATTCCTCCCGCTAAGTCTGGTATTGATTTGTTCAGCGCCAACAGACAACCGTTCAGCTAAGCAGAAAATGAAGTTGACAGCAAACCTTTAGTGGCTGGCCTTTGTGGGGAGGAGGATGAAAGGAAATTGAAACACTTGATCTCTTTACCTTGTTACTGCAGACAAGGACACTTGCTTTGATGGGCTCTAAAATCTGTAGAGCAGATTTGATTTTTGAACGTCTGTTTTGATGGATTGAGAGAGGCAGACTCGTTGTCTCTACCTTATTACTGCTGTAGTAACCCTTGTTGCCGGGTTGTATAAGGAAAACTTGATCTCTAGTTACTGCTGTAGTAACACTTGTTGCTGGGTTGTATATCACTATATGACAGACTTGGTCTCTAGTTACTGCTGTAGTAACACTTGTTGCTGGGTTGTATAAGACAGACTTGGTCTCTAGTTACTGCTGTAGGAACACTTGTTGCTGGGTTGTATAAGACAGACTTGTTCTCTAGTTACTGCTGTAGTAACACTTGTTGCTGGGTTGTATATGACAGACTTGGTCTCTAGTTACTGCTGTAGTAACACTTGTTGCTGGGTTGTATAAGACAGACTTGGTCTCTAGTTACTGCTGTAGGAACACTTGTTGCCGGGTTGTATAAGACAGACTTGGTCTCTAGTTACTGCTGTAGTAACACTTGTTGCTGGATTGTATAAGACAGACTTGATCTCTAGTTACTGCTGTAGTAACACTTGTTGCTGGGTTGTATAAGACAGACTTGGTCTCTAGTTACTGCTGTAGGAACACTTGTTGCCGGGTTGTATAAGACAGACTTGGTCTCTAGTTACTGCTGTAGTAACACTTGTTGCTGGGTTGTATAAGACAGACTTGATCTCTAGTTGAGTCACTTGAGAAAAAGTGACTCTATGTAATCGGTCAGTGTTAGTCTGTCCGGCCGGCCGTCCGGCCGGCCGTCCGGCCGGCCGTCCGTAGACACCACCTTAACGTTGGACTTTTCTCGGAAACTATCAAAGCGATCCGGCTCATATTTTGTTTAGTCGTGACCTCCAATGACCTCTACACTTTAACGATGGTTTCGTTGACCTTTGACCTTTTTCAAGGTCACAGGTCAGCGTCAAAGGAAAAATTAGACATTTTATATCTTTGACAAAGTTCATCGGATGTGATTGAAACTTTGTAGGATTATTCTTTACATCAAAGTATTTACATCTGTAGCCTTTTACGAACGTTATCAGAAAAACAAGGGAGATAACTAGCCTTTTCTGTTCGGCAACACACAACTTAACGTTGGGCTTTTCTCGGAAACTATAAAAGTGACCGGGCTCAAATTTTATGTGAACGTGACTCCCAGTGACCTCTACACTTTGACGTCTGCTTTGGTGACCTTTGACCTTTTTCAAGGTCACAGGTATGTCTTGAAGGAAAAAAATTGAAATATCATATCTCTGAAACTATTCATCGGATTTGATTCAAACTTTATAGGATTATTCTTTACATCAAATTATTTACATCTGTATTGTGTTGTGAATAGCAATTTCTTCCTGTCCATCTGATGCCTCATATAATATTCAGAACTGCGAAAGTGACTCGATCGAGCGTTTGCTCTTCTTGTTACTGCTGTAGTAACACTTGTTGCTGGGTTGTATAAGACAGACTTGGTCTCTAGTTACTGCTGTAGTAACACTTGTTGCTGGGTTGTATAAGACAGACTTGATCTCTAGTTACTGCTGTAGGAACACTTGTTGCCGGGTTGTATAAGACAGACTTGGTCTCTAGTTACTGCTGTAGTAACACTTGTTGCTGGGTTGTATAAGACAGACTTGATCTCTAGTTACTGCTGTAGTAACACTTGTTGCTGGGTTGTATAAGACAGACTTGGTCTCCAGTTACTGCTGTAGGAACACTTGTTGCCGGGTTGTATAAGACAGACTTGGTCTCTGGTAACTGCTGTAGTAACACTTGTTGCTGGGTTGTATAAGAGTTAAGACAGACTTGATCTCTAGTTACTGCTGTGGGAACACTTGTTGCCGGGTTGTATAAGACAGACTTGGTCTCTAGTTACTGCTGTAGTAACACTTGTTGCTAGGTTGTATAAGACAGACTTGATCTCTAGTTACTGCTGTAGTAACACTTGTTGCTGGGTTGTATATGACAGACTTGGTCTCTAGTTACTGCTGTAGTAACACTTGTTGATGGGTTGTATAAGATAGACTTGGTCTATAGTTACTGCTGTAGGAACACTTGTTGCCGGGTTGTATAAGACAGACTTGGTCTCTAGTCACTGCTGTAGTAACACTTGTTGCTGGGTTGTATAAGACAGACTTGGTCTCTAGTTACTGCTGTAGTAACACTTGTTGCCGGGTTGTATAAGACAGACTTGGTCTCTAGTTACTGCTGTAGTAACACTTGTTGCTGGGTTGTATGAGACAGACTCGATCTCTAGTTACTGCTGTAGGAACACTTGTTGCTGAGTGTATAAGACACACTTAATCTCTAGTTACTGATGTACGAATGCTTGTGGCTAGATTGTATAAGGAAGACTTGATTCTGTGTTAATGCTGTTGGAACACTTGTTTCCGGGTTGTATAAGGAATACTTGATGTCTTGTTACTGCTGCAGTAAAGTTTGTTGCTGGGTTGTATAAGAAAGACTTGATCTCAAGTTACTGTTCTAGGAAGACTTGTTGCCGGGTTCTGGTAGGGATGGGCAGTGCTTCAGACAATATCATAAGAACGTGCAGAGCCGTCGAGTGTAACTAATATTGTAAGAAATTGATAAAAGCTTTGTCATAGCAGCTGCAAAAGTCACATCCACTCCTATAAATCAAATGTGTAGGGAGGCTCTCAAATTAACCTTGGGCTAATGCTGAAGACATATGTCGGTATGAGTGTTCTGTCAATGAAGGCAACGCTGTAGTTGTCTGAATCATTAACTGAAAGGGTGATAACACGAACACTCATGAACGAATTGGTCTTGCAACAAGCTTGGCTAATTTGCGCTGTTGAGGTGCACAGTATTTTCTCAAAACACTTGGACATGATGCTAAAAGCGAGCGGTTGTTAACTGCTATCACATCTGGTCAGGGTGGCGGTTGCTGGTTCTGACTTTCTCCCAAGTCTTACTCGGTAATGGTGGAATTGTATTTTCACACTGCACCAGTTTGCATGGGGATTGTTGTCACAGTGCAGTCAGTCTCTGTGTGAATAGAGGCGATAACGTACTGCCAACTCGACTGCTGTTGTTGCTGGTTCTTCCTTTCACCCTCGTCTCATTAACGGTGCTAAATTTGAATTGTATTTTCACACTAGGCCAGTTTACAGGAGGTTTGTTGTCACGGTGCAGTCAGTCTCTGTGTGAATAGAGGCGATAACTTACTGCCAGTTCCACACCGTTCTCCACACTGCGTCCAGTTCACTGGATTGCTTCCCCCTGCTTGATTGATCCCCGCCTTTTTTCTCCTTGGGGAAATTGTTTCCCCGCTTCAGACAATTGGGTGTGCAGTCCAGGGGGACCACCTCCCTTGATTGGTTGCTGTGAACTAGTGGTACTTGATGACTGGTGCTCAAATAGTGGGACTTGATGACCGGTGCTCAAATAGTGGGAAATCGTCAGCTTGCATGTCACTTGCACTTTACTTTCACAGTTTTCATCAGTCGGCCAAATGGAAACAAGATGAAAGCACAGCAGTTTGGGTAAAGGAAAGATGAAGAAGGAACTGATAAGAGTATGGTGTGTTGTCGAGTGTTCCCCTCTGCAGTCATGCTTCCTACTGTATACCTCCCAAAACTAGGGTGGGGGGGGGGGGTCTTATGAGGGGGGTTCCACTTTAGCTTGTTGATATCAGCTGTGTGTGTTGTGGAGAGTTGTGTAACTGTAAGGCTGCCATTCAACTGGGCAAG
The DNA here is from genome assembly GCF_037325665.1 of Littorina saxatilis. Lineage (NCBI taxonomy): Eukaryota > Metazoa > Mollusca > Gastropoda > Littorinimorpha > Littorinidae > Littorina > Littorina saxatilis. The sequence continues at coordinate 23,412,259 of NC_090247.1, forward strand.
AGCTCTTGTATTTTATGTTAGCTGCTTCCTTGTGGGTAGTGCACCCGGCACTTTTCACTTATCAACTATGAGAGAGAGTGTGATCGTTGTGTGTGTAATACATTTCCTGTGTACGCTTTCAAGGACGAGGTGTCCTGAATGAGTGCTTTGTAGCTGCAGGTTCTGAGCTTGTTGTGTTTCGTTAGTCACCATGAACAACATATTGTGCCGTGTTCCTTGTGGAATGCAGTGTACTTTGTAGGACACAAGAACATGAGATAGCTGGGGGGTGGGGATATGGGGTGGTTCCTTGCTTGAATGAGGTACACAACTGATACATAAAGTTGTGTCAAACGCTTTGTTGAAAAGACCATGCTGACTGTCTTGTTGGTGTGATGTGCAGCATTTCAGACGGAGGGCAAGTTGTACCTGATCCTGGAGTTCCTGAGGGGTGGTGATCTCTTCACTCGTCTTTCCAAGGAGGTGAGTGGTCACTCATAGTTACTTATATTTTCTCACTATTCCTATGGTGGTGGTGGGGGGGGGGGGGGTGGTTAAGTCAAGGGGTGGTGATCTCTTCACTCGTCTTTCCAAGGAGGTGAGTGGTCAGTCTTATTTGTTCTGTTAGAGGGTAGAAGTTGTCAAGCGTTGTGAGTATTAATGGGTCTCTGAAGCCATGAGCTAAGCCCTCCATCTGGTGACGAGCCATTGTGTGGGTCAGAATCGGAAAGTAGGGGGGGGGGGGGGGGGGGTGAGGTGAGTAGATTTTACGAGGGATGTGTGTGAAAGTCTGTCCGGCCAACACACTCCACAACAGTAACGGGGGGGGGGGGGGGGGGGGGGGGGGGGTCTCAAGACAGCTGTCCCATCAATTGACAGCAGCTGTGTGAGGGGTGCCTGGTGTGTGTCCAACACAGGGTGTGCCAGCACTGTGACAGGCTGCATGGTAATGAATGCACCGCCCTGAATGCACCGCCCTTTGTTGACCAAGGCTTACACACCCCCCTGGGTGCCTTGACCCTGTCACAGGGCACCATGGCCATTGTTTCTGGGCTGTGGCTGCACGGCAGGGGTTCAGGGCTGGACTGTGCACAGCTATGCTGCCATTGTGCAATGGTAAAGATGCAGTCCTTGTCCAGCTATTTGTTTAAAGAGATTAACTGCTGTGTATGAAGCTTGAACAGCATGAACAATTTCTGCAGTTTACAGCACTTGCAGATATTTTTTGCTGACAGGTTGAGTGAGAAGGAGAGCGGGTTCAAAAATTTCCAATGATCAGATGAACACACACACACCACACACACACCACACACACACACACACACACACAGACACACACACAAACACACACACACACACACACACACACACACACACAGCTGTTTCACCCAGTCTGTGAGTTACACTATCAAAAGGACATCAAGCGTCATTGTTGTTTGGTAATGTTGCGTGACTTTTAAACATGTTGTAGTGCTGACTGTCTGGGCATTTACTGTCATTGCTGTGTACTAATATTGCGTGACCTGTAGCCATGTTGTACATGTAGTGCTGACTGTTGTGTGTGTGTGTGTGTTACAGGTGATGTTCACGGAGGAGGACGTCAAGTTTTACCTGGCCGAGCTGGCTCTGGCCCTCGACCACCTGCACAGTCTGGGTATCATCTACCGCGACCTCAAACCTGAAAAGTGAGTCGCCCACCTTCACTGTGAGACAGTGGTGTGAGATGTGTGATAGATTGCTGAAAGTGGATGATGTGGATACCACAGCCAGTATTACTGTACTGTGGTACCCCCCTTTTAAGACATCCAAAGGCGAGAAAATCAGGTCTTAAAAAGGAGGGAGTCTTTGAATGGGTGTAAAGTTGCTGAGGTTATGAGCAGAAAATCTTAAAAGGGAGGGTGTCTTAAATTAGGAGATCTTAACAGGGGGGTTCTGCTGTAACAGAAATAATGCCATCATGCTGAAGACTACATGTGTCTGCGTGTGTGTGTGTGTTTGACAGCATTCTGCTGGACTCTGAGGGTCACATCAAGCTGACGGACTTCGGGCTGAGCAAGGAGTCCATCTTCGACGAGAAGAAGACTTACTCATTCTGCGGCACCGTGGAGTACATGGCACCGGAGGTGGTCAACAGGAAAGGTCACAGCACCGCTGCGGACTGGTGGTCCTACGGTGTACTCATGGTCAGTATCCTGCCACACTGCTTGTTGGGCTTTGGTCATAGGGGCATAAATGTGTGTATCTGGGCAGGTATAGAGTTTTGAGACGAGCATTTGGCTTTGCCTTAGCTGCTAGGGTTGGTGTAACTTACCACTCTTCGTATTAGTCTGCCTTGTAGGTGAGGACAGATGTCCAGAACAGCGCGGTGCAGTTTCCTTGAATGAGTGTGCAGTGTTTGATATAGAACTGCCGCAACGGTGTCTGAGCTAAACGTTGGCGGGTACTGCTCACGACACAGCACTGTAAGCACTCATCCTCCCTTCACCTCTCTCGCCACCATCCGACCTACCCTTGGTCTCCTAACTATATAGCTACCGGAAGTGATGTCTCATACTGAACGGATTTTTGGCTCACGTAAGTGTAGCCTATGCGATCGTAACTTTGTCTGTCTGTGCGTGCGTGCGTATGTGCGTGCGTGCGTGTGTATGTCTGTGGTAGAAACTCTAACATTTGAAGACGTCACATTACATTGACGTCACATTATGACGTAAGAGGGTTAGACATCACGCGAAGGAAGTACTGAAAGTCTCGGTCATTATTATTTTGAGCGGGCCGAGACTAGTTGGCAGTCGTGTCCCTGTAAGTAGGCTACATGCAGACAGACAGATCTAGATCTAGTGTCTCGCTTTCTTGCACAGTTTCACCTCTGCTCTTTCTGTGTGTGTGTGTGTGTGTGTGTGTGCGTGTGCGTGTGTGTGTGTGTGTGTTACTGTTTGTCGATTTCTTACGTGAGCCTTGATGGCTTCGCCTCTTGTTGAGTTTCATTCAGTGTAAGGACAAAGCTCGCGCAGCGCTAAATCTGGATGTTGCTTGTATACGACTGCTTTCTAATGTCTTTGCCGTTAGCTATCTGGGCAGATATAGTTAGTGGAAGCTCCTGTCACATGCTGACAGGAGAGTGAACATTTTGAGATTCACCAACTCTGGATGTTGCCTGCAGGTGACTGCCTTCTATCCCTACTGCATGATGTTCAAATTTGATACACACAAAACGTTATGACTTTGTATTCTCATTTTTGTGTGTAGAGCATTTGTTGTTGATTTTGTGTAGTGCATTGGTGAAGGTATGGTGTTTTAGTTTGAGATGCTGACTTTGTGTTGCTGTCTTGGTGTAGTATTTGTTGTTGATTTTGTGTGGTGCATTGGTGAAGGTATGGTGTTTTAGTTTGAGATGCTGACTTTGTGTTGCTGTCTTGGTGTAGTATTTGTTGTTGATTTTGTGTGGTGCATTGGTGAAGGTATGGTGTTTCAGTTTGAGATGCTGACTTTGTGTTGCTGTCTTGGTGTAGAGTATTTGTTGTTGATTTTGTGTGGTGTGTTGACCAAGGCGTTTGGTGTTTCAGTTTGAGATGCTGACAGGCGCCTTGCCCTTCCAGGGAGCCAACCGGAAGGAGACCATGACACAGATTCTCAAGTGAGTGCACACACCAACTTCTTGTTCGCTAACCTTTGGACAGCCTGTGCAAGTGGAAATCTGCTTGTTTTGTCTCTGTACATGCTGTGATACGGAGACAAATTCATACTGGAGATGATCTTTCTTAATGATCACACTTATAAAAATGATTTGTGCCTTTGCCTGGCATGCAAGTCACAGTGAGCGTGTATTTCAATGTCTAATGTGTGCTCTTTGTCTCTGCCTTGTATTCTGTTGCGCACTCTTTCTCTATTCCCATCGCCTTGATCCCATTTTTGGTTGGAAAAGACAGTATGATTATATGTTGATGAAAAAAGACAGTATGATTGTAAATCAAAGAGAGAAAAGACGGTATGACTGACAGCGTTCTATGTTACAGGGCCAAGCTGGGCATGCCGCAGTTCCTGAGTCCTGAGGCCCAGAGTCTGCTGAGAGCTCTCTTCAAACGCAACCCTGTCAACCGTCTGGGTAGGTCATTTTTTTCCAACCCTGTGATTGCTTCAGCTGCTTTTCACTCTCTGTTGTCATTCTCTGCTTGATTGGAAATATCAGGTTTTAGTTTGTTTTAATGATCAACAAAATCAGTGTGTGACATGCTCTTACAGTTTTATTAATATTACTTCCCTAAAAAAATGTGTTTTCTCCTTTTGTTGTTTGTGCAAAAAGATCTCATTACTGTTTGCATATGTGCACACATACACAAATTCATTCACGCAAATTCATTCACGCAAGCACATACACACACTCAGACACAAAGACAAACACACACACTCACGCACACACATACACTCGCACGTATATACATACACACAAAATCACAAACACAAACACACACACACATACACACACACACACACACACACACACACACACACACACACAAACACAAACACACACACACATACACACACACACATGAACAAACAAAAGCATAAACATAAAGGAAGAAAAAGTGTTAACTGATCAAATTGCTGATGTGTGGCGGACTGGTTTCTACCTTCCCCCAGGATCTTCAGCTAATGGGATCGAAGACATCAAGGCTCACCCGTTCTTCTCCACCATTGACTGGGACAAGCTGTTTGGACGCGAGCAGCCCCCACCCTTCAAGCCCGCCGTGGTGCAGACTGACGAGGTCTTCTACTTCGATCACGAGTTCACCTCTAAGACTCCCAAGGGTAAGCTACACAGCTAGCACTGTGTGTGTGTGTGTGTCGTGCAGACTGACGAGGTCTTCTACTTCGATCACGAGTTCACCTCTAAGACTCCCAAGGGTAAGCTACACAGCTAGCACTGCGTGTGTGTGTGTGTGTCGTGCAGAATGACGAGGTCTTCTACTCTGACCACGAGTTCACCTCTAAGACTCTCAAGGGTAAGCTAGACAGCTAGCACTGCGTGTGTGTGTGTGTGTCGTGCAGAATGACGAGGTCTTCTACTCTGACCACGAGTTCACCTCTAAGACTCTCAAGGGTAAGCTAGACAGCTAGCACTGTATTGTGTAACCCTGAAATATGTACTGAATGAGATGCGGTTTAAAGCTGGCCCTAAAAAAGTTGAGATCTCAAACATCTCGGTCCCTTTCGATCAAATATGGTTATGGGAATGCCTTTACCTTTACGGTGCAACCATAGATGGGTGTGGGTGTCACATTGCTACCATAGTTGTGTGTGTTACAGACTCGCCAGGCATTCCGGCCAGTGCCACAGCGCACGAGTTGTTCCGTGGATTCAGCTTCATCGCCCCTGCACTGCTGGGCGAGACCCCGGCGCCCGACGAACCCCTCGACAACCAGATCAGCCTGGCCAAGGTCAGTCCCGCAGTTATCGCTGTCACGATCTGCTTTAGCACACTTTGTGGCAGCAAAATACAGTGGAACCTCCCTTTTTACACCTCAAAAAAGACGCGGTGGCCTAGTGGGTTTCCTACCCCTGCCGCGTCTGTGGGGTTAAAGGTGGAGATTTTTCCCATCTCCCGTGTCAACTTTTGTTTGGATAACTGCTAGTTCCTTATCCCTCTGCGTGTGTACCAAGTGCGCGCCGAAAAGATCCTGTTATCCCTGTCAGAGTTCGGTGGGTTGTAGAAACACAAAAAGCGTCGTATGGCTGCCTAAATGGTGGGGTAAAAACGGTCATACACGTAAAATCCCTCTCGTGCAAAAAACATGAGTACGTGGGAGTTTCAGCCTCCCTCCAAAAATAGGAGAAAAACAGGTCTTGAAAAGGAGGGAGTCTTAAAATGAGTACATTTATGCAGAGAAAATCTGATAAAACAGGGTCTCAAGCAGGAGAAAGTCGGGTGTTCCACTGTAATACTGTTTCATTCAGTCAGCCGGAGAGCAGTGAGGTATGCTTTCGCACAAACCACACGTGTAAAGCTTCTGCCCCAAACTGAAGACTGGCGGCCTTCCTTATACAAACCTTGTTTACTTGTAGTGTTCATTTACTGTTTATGTCACAATACTTATACAAACCTTGTTTACTTGTAGTGTTCATTTACTGTTTGTCACAATATACAAACCTTGTTTACTTGTAGTGTTCATTTACTGTTTATGTCACAAAATTTATTTAATCCAAACACAACCTGTACTCATTTCCTTCAAAACTTCATTTTCAAACAGATTTGTTTTAGATTGTGTGTGATTAAACTGCCGTGAAAAAGTTCTGTGAGAAAACCTGTGAACATAAGGTTTACTTTGTGTCAATAATTAAGCGTTCCCTGTTTTTTTATTTGGAAAACCTGAGAATACCTTCAAATCTAATCAAGTTTTGGCAGCCTTTAGCGGGAGGGCAATATAAGGTGTGCATGTCATTGATGAACAGTCAGGGTCAAGAGTCATGTTTTTTGTCACAGCTTCCAGGAGTCAAGGTTTCAAGCTTCACAGATGACTATGAAATGAAAGAGGTATGTGCTCCCCTGAATGTGTGGGGGGGGGGGGGGGTTGTGTGTGTGTGTGTTTGTTTCTGTTTTTCTGTGTGTGTGTCTTTGTCCATGTGCTTGTTTCTGTGTGTGTGTCTGTCTATGTGCTTGTTTCTGTCTGTGTGTGTCTATGTGTTTGTGTGTGTGTCTCTGTCTGTGTGTGTGACTATGTCTCAGCATTTGTGTGTTGTCTATGTCTCTGTGTTTGTGTGTGTGTCTCTGCCTGTGTGTGTCTCTGTGCTTGTTTCTGTCCATGTGTGTCTATGTCTTGGTTTGTGTGTGTGTCTCAGTTTTTATGTTTCCTCTGTCAGTGTTGCTGTGGTGATACTTGGCTATAACTATCTGTGTGAACATTCCAAATGTAGATGTTAAGTGTACAGTGTTTTCATCAACACTAATTTGCGTCTAATCACCTTCATTTACTGCGGATGATGTTAAAACTATAAAAGGAAACTGTTAAAGCTGTGTGTGTGTGTTTCAGGACATAGGCATCGGATCATACTCTGTGTGCAAACGCTGTGTGCACAGGGCGTCAGGAATCAGCTACGCTGTTAAGGTGAGACTAGTACCACCATCTTGATACCTTCTTGTCCCACCCCTGTCCTCTCAATCTCTCTCACATGTATCTCTCAGTGTTGTACACAGGGCGTCGGGAATCAGCTATGCTGTCAAGGTGAGACCCACCATCTTGATGTCTCTTCTTGTCCCAGCCCTGTTCTCTCTCAATCTCTTCCACATTTATCCTTCAGCTTTGCCCCACATGCAATAGTTATGGTGAATGTTTATTGCTTGCAATTCTATTTTTTTGAAACAATTGGATTGTGGTGTATAACAAATTGACCAAGTGAATAGATCAGTCTCGGTGCACATGAAGTTAACTGTAGCAGCAATGTTGGCCAACTTGACTGTGTTTTCATTTGACGCACGTGGTACACAGAACAGCACTGTGGTTACACAGTGAAGGCCAGGCTATGTAGGTGTGTGAAGTGTCTGTGCTAGGTTGGAATGAGACAGACTCATGTCAGTGACTTTTGCAGAAGCTTATTGAGAATTGTGCATACACTGTGCACGAATGGAATCCAGTAAAAGATCATGAGTGATCAGGGGATGCAAAGGGGTAAATTTTTCTGCAGACAGTGTAGTGTGCATGTCTGTGTCTGTGTTCGTGATTGTGTGTGTTGTGGATGTTTGTTTCTCTAACAAGTGTGTGTGTGTTCCAGATCATGGACAAGGAGAAGCGCGACCCGTCAGAAGAGGTGGAGATCCTGCTACGATTCGGTCATCACCCCAACGTTATAACATTACGAGACGTGAGTCAACCTTTCTTGTACCGCTTGATTTATGCTTATAGTATTTGGCTACTGTCTCCTCTTTTGTTTCTCATTTTATGAATAGTACTTTGCTCACATCATTGTGAAAACAAACCTTTAACATGGTAACAGACTGACATTTCACACATGTCATGGACAATGGGGGAATGAACATTTACAAGTTTGATTGAACATAAGAGTGTGTGTTGGATGTGCATGCATGAAAGAGTGGGTATGTGTCTGCATTGCAAGTGTTTGTGTGTGTGTTGCATTTAAATGTCCTATTTACCTGTGACTCTGTGCTATTTACCTGTGACTACCTGTCCTATTTACTTGTGACTACCTGTGCTATTTACCTGACTACCTGTGCCAAATACCTGTGACTACCTGTCCTATTTACTTGTGACAACCTGTACTATTTACCTATGACTACCTGTACCATATACCTGTGGCGTGGCAGGTGTACGACAACGGCAGCAAGGTGTACATGGTGACGGAGCTGATGAAGGGGGGAGAACTGCTGGACAAGATAATGCGACAGAAGTTTTTCTCTGAGCGTGAAGCCAGCGCGGTGCTGGAGGTGGTGGCTAAGACAGTGGAGTACCTTCACTCTAACGGGGTGAGTAGCAGTCTACCCTTGCCATGCCATTTGCCTACTTTAAGCTCTCTTTTATACAGAAACCACGCTTGTAAAATGAAACGTATTCCTGTAACTGAAATAACGAGAGGAAGTATGTGCGGAAGGCTAATAAACATTTGGAGCGGTATTGACTTTGTATGCATCCTCTCACCATATGATTCACGGATAATTATGAAAGGAGAAAACACATGATTTTTTTCTTTAAAATTATTTCTTTGTTATATTTTGTTTACTTCACATCAAAAATCTACAACTATCCAGTGAGACAGCATTTTGCATGATTTACCTGTGTTTACCAGCAAGGTGTGTCTGTGTGTACCTGTAAGGTGTGTCTATGTCTGTGTGTGTATCTGCAAGGTGTGTACCTGTGTGTACCTGCAAGGTGTTTATGTGTGTACCTGCAAGGTATGTCTATGTGTATACCTGTGTGTGCAGGTGGTGCACCGTGACCTGAAGCCCTCCAACATCCTGTACTCGGACGACAGCGGCTCACCCGACAGTCTGCGCATCTGTGACTTTGGGTTCGCCAAGCAGCTCAGGGCAGAGAACGGTCTGCTCATGACACCTTGCTACACAGCTAACTTTGTCGCCCCTGAGGTGGGTTACTGTGTGTGTGTGTGTGTGTGTGTGTGTCTGTCGGTCTGTTTGTGTGTGTGTTAATGTGTCTGTATGTGTGTGTCTGTTTTTGTGTGTGTGTGTCGGGGAAGGGGGTAGTCATGTAATTTGTGTTAGACTGAAGTGTGTAACATGTGTGCTTGTTGTCACCAGGTGTTGAAGCGACAGGGTTATGATGCGTCGTGCGATGTTTGGAGTATGGGTGTTCTGCTCTACACTATGTTGGCTGGGTGAGTCTTGTGTTCTTGGTCTCCATGGCCACTAACTGCCTTTCTACCTTTTGTACAAGATGATATTCTGCAAGCGAAGTGCGAACTTTCTCATACCTAGCTTGTTTTTCTTAAAGGCTTTGTGCATGGTGCGGTAAAGTAATTCGCTAAATACATTTAGGGGTTATTAGCATTTTAGAGGGTGGCATTATTTTGGGTCACCCTGTATATTCCAGCACCAAAGAAAAGGCCAAGATATAAGATTCAGCAAGAACACAATTCAATCAAATTGCAATGTCCATGCTTGTGTTACTGGTGACTGCAAGACAAGAAGAGTGGTGACGGGTGAGGTGTGTGTTTCAGCCACACACCCTTTGCCAACGGCCCCAAGGACACGCCCAAGGACATCCTGGCGCGCATCGAGGAGGGCAAGTTCACGCTGGTCGGGGGCAACTGGGACTCTGTGTCACCCGCCGCCAAGGTAACACCAACACTGCTTCACAGCTTCTGTCTTTTGTCGTTGTGTGGTCTTTGTACCCCTGAGAATTACAGGAACAGTGTGACAGTTTTAGCAGCCATAATGGTGTTGCACCATGGTCAAAGTTAAGCATATCGGCCCATTGCGAAAAAGTGTAAAGCCACAATAGAGATTTTCTTAGGAATAGCTAAAAAACAAAAATTGATAACATGATGACGAAATAAGTAAATGTTTGGTGAGTGATACTGTAGCCATTTTATTGTGTGTTGTCGGTGAAGAGTGTCTGAAATACAAGTAGGGAATTCTGCATGGTTGATAAGGATCTGGTTCGTTACTCAACTCTTGCTCTTATAGTTATACTATCAGCGTGTCATAAAGGCTGCCTGTTTGATAAGGATCTGGTTTGTAACTCAACCCTTGCTCTTATAGTTATACTATTAGCGTGTCATAAAGGCTGCGTGTTTGATAAGGATCTGGTTTGTTGCTCAACCCTTGCTCTTATAGTTATACTATCAGCGTGTCATAAAGGCTGCGTGTTTGATAAGGATCTGGTTTGTTGCTCAACCCTTGCTCTTATAGTTATACTATCAGCGTGTCATAAAGGCTGCGTGTTTGATAAGGATCTGGTTTGTTACTCAACCCTTGCTCTTATAGTTATACTATCAGCGTGTCATAAAGGCTGCGTGTTTGATAAGGATCTGGTTTGTTACTCAACCCTTGCTCTTATAGTTATACTATCAGCGTGTCATAAAGGCTGCGTGTTTGATAAGGATCTGGTTTGTTACTCAACCCTTGCTCTTATAGTTATACTATCAGCGTGTCATAAAGGCTGCGTGTTTGCCTCCCTTATGATGAAACTCTATCAACAAATTTCCAATAAAGACCCCTCCATTTTACTACCAATTTGTTGGGACATGTTCAAGGTTGCTAGTGGGAGGTTTTACTGTATCAGTGGAAGGATTGTGGTTGTACTGTGGTGTTACAATTGGTATGAATGGTGTGTTCTGGAAGGATTGTGGTTGTACTGTGGTGTTACAATTGGTATGAATGGTGTGTTCTGGAAGGATTGTGCTTGTACTGTGGTGTTGCAATTGGTATGAATGGTGTGTTCTGGAAGGATTGTGGTTGTACTGTGGTGTTACAATTGGTATGAATGGTGTGTTCTGGAAGGATTGTGGTTGTACTGTGGTGTTACAATTGGTATGAATGGTGTGTTCTGGAAGGATTGTGGTTGTACTGTGGTGTTACAATTGGTATGAATGGTGTGTTCTGGAAGGATTGTGGTTGTACTGTGGTGTTACAATTTGTATGAATGGTGTGTTCTGGAAGGATTGTGGTTGTACTGTGGTGTTACAATTGGTATGAATGGTGTGTTCCACAGGACCTGGTGAAGCGCATGCTGCACATCGACCCACACACACGTCTGACGGCCACCCAGGTCTTGAAACACCAGTGGGTCTCCAAGAGACAGCAGCTACCCCAAAACCCTCTCAACATACAAGATGCACAGCTCGTTAAGGTGATTGTCTGTCTGTCTGTCTATCTGTCTGTGCGTTGAAACACCAGTGGGTCTCCATGAGACAGCAGCTACCCCAAAACCCTCTCACCATACAGGATGCACAGCTCGTTAAGGTGATTGTCTGTCTGTCTGTCTCGGTCTTCTTTTTCTTCAAGAACTCATGAAAAGTGAACTGAGGTAAACTATCTTTCCATAAAAGATTGGTCTAAGTGTTGTTCCAGTACATGAGTCTGTACAACTATTATCTTCAAACAACATGAATGATGTGTGTACTGTGTAACTACCTTCAAACAACATGAATGACTTGTGTACTGTGTAACTACCTTCAAACAACATGAATGACGTGTGTACTGTGTAACCACCTTCAAACAACATGAATGACATGTGTACTGTGTAACCACCTTCAAACAACATGAATGACATGTGTACTGTGTAACTACCTTCAAACAACATGAATGACTTGTGTACTGTGTAACTACCTTCAAACAACATGAATGACATGTGTACTGTGTAACTACCTTCAAACAACATGAATGACTTGTGTACTGTGTAACTACCTTCAAACAACATGAATGACATGTGTACTGTGTAACTACCTTCAAACAAAATGAATGACGTGTGTATTGTGTACAGTCGAGACCGGATGTAAGAAAGTCGTCGGGACCCACTTTTTGTCTTTCATACATCCGGTCTTTACTAAATCCGGTTAACCGGATGTATGAAAATATTGTGGATTGACTTTCATACATCCGGCCACGCGTCTGTTACTTGATAAAAGTAGGGTTTTTTTCATATCATTTTTGCATTTATTTGTTTTTTTTATGTTTAAATGTTTTGATACATATCCTTGTTAGAAGAAAAGGTTTGTGAATAACAAGTGGAAAAGTGCATGTACTTACATACACTGACACAGTCAGGACAACCGATACTGAGAAAGAGCAACTGTTTGTGTAAGGAACTGTTCTGCTTTACATAAGGCCGTGCACTCAGTCTCCGCCCCCCCCCCCCCCCCCCCCCGTCCCTCTGTGTGTGTGTGTGCGCGTACGTGCGTGCGCTCGCGCGCACGTGTGTGTGTGTGTGTGTGTGTGTGTGTGGCTCAACTGTATTGTGTGTGTTCCCTCCACAACCCTTTTGCGCTTTTGACAATGTTTTTGGGCGTGGAAGCTTTGTAATGACCGTTGGCGTAGCAAATAACATTTTCTGAGTTCTCTCTCTCCCTCTCTCTCTCTCTCTCTCTCTCTCTCTCTCTCTCTCTTCAAAACGCACACATTTATAACACACACACACACACGCGCGCGCACTGAATACAAACAAGTCGCGTAAGGCGAAATTACTACATTTAGTCAAGCTGTGGAACTCACAGAATGAAACTGAACGTAGTCCGCCGCTAGTGCTAAAGGCAGTGAAAATGACGAGCCTGTTTGGTGCGGTAGCGATTGCGCTGTGCTTCATTGCACGCTTTACTGTACCTCTCTTCGTTTTAACTTTCTGAGCGTGTTTTTAATCCAAACATATCATATCTATATGTTTTTGGAATCAGGAACCGACAAGGAATAAGATGAAATAGTTTTTAAAACGATTTCGGAAATTTAATTTTGATCATAATTTTTATATTTTTAATTTTCAGAGCTTGTTTTTAATCCAAATGTGCACGTCCTAGATACTGGGAAATACTATGGGTTGTCAACTTTGAATGACTGTCACAATATCTCTGAGCAATGGATGACAAAGGGGATGCTTTGATGTCAAAGGGGATGGATTTGACTTACTGTAACAACCAAGTTTGGGTTTCCAAACATTGCTGTGGGTTTTAAACGATTTAATTTTTAGCCAAAATGCCCCCAAAACAGCACCTAAAACTGGGACAAAAATACACCAGTCTGTGTTGCAGCTGTACATAATGGAGAATAAAGCTCTGTGAATTTTATTGTGATGTTTATGGGTCAGCTGAAGGATTATTCTCGACATACACACTCAAGAATTACATCTATTTTTCTTCTTCTGGGAGTTTGATCGGCAAAGAAAACACGTAATCGTGGGTTACCGTCGTTTCCGGTTTCAACTTCATCAAAAAATGCGATCTGCTGAACAAAGGAAACCTCAAAGTTATTCAAAGTCATTATTTATTTATTTCAACAACATTTAGGTTTTCAAAACACAGCACTACGGTAGGAAACAAATTTATTTCAGCTTATAATCGTGCTTGAATGTACCCCACCCTTGTTTCGTTTCCATCTGTAATGCACGAAAGCATGGCCACAGCAGACGACAAATCCCGCATTGCCTATCACACACGCGTTGTGAGATCGCGGGAACACCGTGGAAAGTTCCATTCATGACGTTTGACCCGGTCATGTGAATAGACAATGAGAATTTATCCACCCAATCGTATTCGTTTCCGGTTTTTGAGACGTAACTCACGACAGACCACGCTGTATCTTCACTGTTTGAGACCTGTAAAATCTTTTTTGACAATTGTAGCATATATTCATCGACGAATTTTGCGATATTTTGCTGATTAAAGCTTGATCTGGTGCAAAGTTTGAGCAGCACATGTGTTCTCATGATCGGCGCCATTATGAAATTTTCGATTCTTCTGCAACGCACGATCGACAATCGATTAATTCTCTCATTTAGGATTGTCGCTTATGGAAACTTGAAAATTTCAAACTTTCATGTATGCATAGTTATTTATCTATGTAGTCCACATGCAATAATCAAGTTTTAGTTCTTTTCTTTGGAAATAAAAGACATTACGAACTATGGTTTCCATGAAACTCACGACAGTATTATCTCTATACACATAAACCCAGTGAGCACAGATCGAAAACTTTTTGCTCACTTAAATCTTTCTATCATGTATTAAAACCCAAAAGGGTGCCCAAAAGGCTAGTTGCTACATTTGACCTACAAAAAAAACTTTTGCGCCTGGAAATTGCGTGGGTTACGGTTTCCACTTTCTACTTCGATCTAGTTAACTTATGGAAACTTGTAATTTCAAACTTTCATGTTTGCATATTTATTTATCAATGTTGTCCACATGCAAATTGCAATAATCAAGTTTTAGTTCTTTTCTTTGGAAATAAAAGACATTACAAACTATGGTTTCCATGTAACTCACGACAGTATTATCTCTATACACATAAACCCAGTGAGCACAGATCGAAAACTTTTTGCTCACTTAAATCTTTCTATCATGTATTAAAACCCAAAAGGGTGCCCAAAAGGCTAGTTGCTACATTTGACCTACAAGAAAAACTTTTGCACCTGGAAATTGCGTGGGTTACGGTTTCCACTTTCTACTTCGATCTAGTTAACTTATGGAAACTTGTAATTTCAAACTTTCATGTTTGCATATTTATTTATCAATGTTGTCCACATGCCACATATGCAATAACTGAGCTAAAGTTCTTTCCTGTGGGATATTGAAGCCTAAAGTGGAAACCATGTAACCCACGACATAGAGCGTACTGCATGTGTCTAATTGTCATTTCTAAAGAAACCCCGATATGAAAGGTCCTCTCTTTGACAGAAAAAGATACAGGCATATCTTTTGCACTTAAAAAAGAGTATTTCACTCAATTCAGTCCTACTTTTTTTCCTGGTGTCCATGTCCCATAGTTGTGACCCAGTATCTAGGATGTGCACATATGTATATGTTTATGGAATCAGAAAATGACGACAAATAAGATGAAATTGTTTTTGGATCGTTTAATAAAAAAAATAATTTTAATTACAAGTTTCAGATTTTTAATGACCAAACTCACTCATTCGTTTTTAAGCCACCAAGCTGAAATGCAATACCAAACGCCGGGCTTCGTCGAAGATTGCTTTGCCAAAATTTCAATCAATTTGATTGAAAAATGAGGGTGTGACAGTGCCGCCTCAACTTTTACAAAAAGCCGGATATGACGTCATTAAAGGTATTTATCGAAAAAATGAAAAAAACGTCCGGGGATATCATACCCAGGAACTCTCATGTCAAATTTCATAAAGATCGGCCCAGTAGTTTAGTCTGAATCGCTCTACACACACACACACAGACAGACACACACACACACACACACACACACACACACACACACACACACACACACACACACACATACACCACGACCCTCGTCTCGATTCCCCCCTCTATGTTAAAAGTCGCGTAAGGCGAAAATACAACATTTAGTCATGTAGCTGTCGAACTCACAGAATGAAACTGAACGCAATGCAACGCAGCAAGACCGTATACTCGTAGCATCGTCAGTCCACCGCGCACGGCAAAGGCAGTGAAATTGACAAGAAGAGCGGGGTAGTACTTGCGCTGAGAAGGATAGCAGGCTTTTCTTTACCTCTCTTCGTTTTAACTTTCTGAGCGTGTTTTTAATCCAAACATATCATATCTATATGTTTTTGGAATCAGGAACCGACAACGAATAAGATGAAGGTGTTTTTAAATTAATTTGGACAATTTAATTTTGATAATAATTTTTATATTTTTAATTTTCAGAGCTTGTTTTTAATCAAAATATAACATATTTATATATTTTTGGAATCAGAAAAGGATAAAGAATAAGATGTACGTAAATTTGGATCGTTTTATAAAAAATTTTTTTTTTACAATTTTCAGATTTTTAATGACCAAACTCACTCATTAGTTTTTAAGCCACCAAGCTGAAATGCAATACCAAACCCCGGCCTTCGTCGAAGATTACTTGACCAAAATTTCAACCAATTTGGTTGAAAAATGAGAGCGTGACAGTGCCGCCTCAACTTTCACGAAAAGCCGGATATGACGTCATCAAAGACATTTATCAAAAAAATGAAAAAAACGTATGGGGATTTCATACCCAGGAACTCTCATGTCAAATTTCATAAAGATCGGTCCAGTAGTTTAGTCTGAATCGCTCTACACACACACACACACACACACACAGACAGACACACACACACACACACACACACACACACATACACCACGACACTCGTCTCGATTCCCCCCTCTACGTTAAAATATTTAGTCAACACTTGACTAAATATAAAAAGTGAGTTAAACTTAAAACCAGTTTAATGGATTAAAACAACAACAACAACAACAACAACAAGTCGCGTAAGGCGAAAATACAATATTTAGTCAAGTAGCTGTCGAACTCACAGAATGAAACTGAACGCAACGCAACGCAGCAAGACCGTATACTCGTAGCATCGTCACTCCACCACCCGTGGCAAAGGCAGTGCACGTGGAATTGACAAGAAGAGCGGGGTATTCGTTGCGCTGAGAAGGATAGCACGCTTTTCTGTACCTCTCTTTGTTTTAACTTTCTGAGCGTGTTTTAATCCAAACATATCATATCTATATATTTTTGGAATCAGGAACCGACAAGGAATAAGATGAAAGTGTTTTTAAATTGATTTCGAAAAAAAAATTTTGATAATAATTTTTATATATTTAATTTTCAGAGCTTGTTTTTAATCCGAATATAACATATTTATATGTTTTTGGAATCAGCAAATGATGGAGAATAAGATAAACGTAAATTTGGATCGTTTTATAAATTTTTATTTTTTTTTACAATTTTCAGATTTTTAATGACCAAAGTCATTAATTAATTTTTAAGCCACCAAGCTGAAATGCAACACCGAACCCCGGGCTTCGTCGAAGAGTACTTGACCAAAATTTCAACCAATTTGGTTGAAAAATGAGGGCGTGACAGTGCCGCCTCAACTTTCACGAAAAGCCGGATGTGACGTCATCAAAGACATTTATCCAAAAAATGAAAAAAACGTTCGGGGATTTCATACCCAGGAACTCTCATGTCAAATTTCATAAAGATCGGTCCAGTAGTTTAGTCTGAATCGCTCTACACACACACACACACACACAGACACACACACGCACACACACACGCACATACACCACGACCCTCGTTTCGATTCCCCCTCGATGTTAAAATATTTAGTCAAAACTTGACTAAATATAAAAACCTGAGTCACACCCACGACCAATGCCTCTGGTTCTAATTGTACCAAAAAATGCCTTCCATTATTATGGCTCTTCAGTCCAGTCCAGCAGCGCTTTGTCCACAGACGGCAGCTGAGACCTCCGTGTCCGCTTGCTCGTCGTCACAGTATCGCCGCTTCTTGCCTGACGGCAAGATATTTGTTCTTGTCTTTCATTATGTTCGACAGCGTTGGCAGGGGGACACCTAAATCAATGGCCATCTGTGTTCGGGATTTGTGTGGACTGTCCTCTACTGCCTTTATGATTTTAAGGCGCCCAGACAATGTCAACACTCTACGTTTGCCTGTAGCTTTCGCTTTGCGGTCCGCCATTTTGCAAATTCGAGTCGCTATGGAAGGGAAATTACTCTTACCACACTTTGGTGACTTGGGTCTACTTTCGTTTTTTTACAACCGGTCTTGCAACAACGCATTTGTGCTGCTCGGGACCAGAGATTTGATTTCATACAACCGGACTTTTATACATCCGATTTTCATACAACCGGAAAATTCTAAGTAATAACAAAGAGTAGCTTCTGCCGGGACCCTGCCTACCCCTTTCATACATCCAGACTTTCATACATCCGGTGTTTTATACATCCGGTCTATACTGTAACTACCTTCAAACAACATGAATGACGTGTGTACTGTGTAACTACCTTCAAACAAAATGAATGACGTGTGTATTGTGTGGTGTGCAGGGCTCGCTGGCAGCAACGTTCAAGGCGTTCAACGCACAGAACATCAAGCAGGCCGCCCTGGAACCCGTTGGGGCCTCACGTCTCGCCCAGCGCCGCGGCAAGGCTCGACCCAAGTCATCCACCGCTTTGTAACCACCACACCACATTGCCCCCTCACCACCCACACCACAACCAGTCAACGATGCGGCAAGGTCCAACCCAAATCATCCACCGCTTTGTAACCACGACAACACATTGCCCCCACTCACCACACATCTTTCAACCAGCCAGCACTAGGGATATCAAACAACTGCTCCCCCTCCCCCTCCCCCTCCCCCTGCCTGACTGTGGACCACCAGTTGGTCTGACGGATTACTGTAGCTGACTGGACGACACTGCACACGCCATGCTGTCGGCAGAACAAAAAGAACATGCTACGCTGTAGCTTGTGCCACACAAAGCGTGTCATCTGACTCAGGCCAGAAATGCTGTGGTGTGCTGGTGAAAAATCAACACAATGCCATGTTGTAAGGGTGTCAGATCAACACGATGCCATGTTGTAAGGGTGTCGGATCAACACGATGCCATGTTGTAAGGGTGTCAGATCAACACGATGCCATGTTGTAAGGGTGTGACACCAACACGATGCCATGTTGTAAGGGTGTCAGATCAACACGATGCCATGTTGTAAGGGTGTCAGATCAACACTATGCCATGTTGTAAGGGTGTCAGATCAACACGATGCCATGTTGTAAGGGTGTGACACCAACACGATGCCATGTTGTAAGGGTGTGACACCAACACGATGCCATGTTGTAAGGGTGTCAGATCAACACGATGCCATGTTGTAAGGGGAGACACCAACACGATGCCATGTTGTAAGGGTGTCAGATCAACACGATGCCATGTTGTAAGGGTGTCAGATCAACACGAAGCCATGTTGTAAGGGTGTCATAAAAAGATTGATCTCGGGGGGGGGGGGGGGGGGGGGGAGTTTGCTGTTGCGGTGCCGGTCCCCGTAACACTCCTGCAAGGCCTGCTTACCGCACTACGTACCTGACACCTGGCGTACTGTACTGGGCTTCAGCCTCCTACACACACTTCTCTCTGCTCACCTCTTCCAGCTGGGCTGCTGTGGGCGTAGAGGATGAACAGCACCTAGACATGTATTTGATGTGTCGGGGAAGTGGCCGTCTGGTTCCATTCTTCTTCTCCCTGTAGACTGCCGCTCGCACAGTGTACTCTTCTATCACATACACTGTATCCTGGCTTTGTGGGGCCTGTTTGTAGCTGGTTATCGTGCTACCACACTACTACCAATGACTTGTGTCGGATGCATGGGTCGGATTCTTCCGCTAGTATATGCTGGAAATCCAGATTCAATTATGACCTTTTTTTTCTTTTTTTGTTGTTTTTTTGTTCGGTTCAGGATTCATGAAATTGTTCAGTCCCACCCATGGAGATGTATAAACTATAATGCAGTCACAAAAATAACAATGACTTGTGCGAGATGAGTAATACTGTCACACTAATACCGAGAACTTGTGCCGCATTTATCAGTGTTGGCTGCCAATGTTCTCTCTGACCTGACATAGCCAACAGACTGCAAGCTTTCATTTCTATCCTCCACCAGATCTAAGGCATTCACCGTTGAAATGGGGGGGGGGGGGGGGGGGGGGGGATGGGATGGGATGTGCTGCAACCATTTGGTCCGTTAAAATGAACAAGCTCAGCATGAATGTTGTGTGTCACTGAGGTCATTACACGCAAGCTGTTGACCCACATACTTAATATCAGACCATCTACATATAAACATTAATTACTTGTCTCTTTCGCATTGCAAGGTGTGTTGGTGTCTGCATACAGATTACCTGACCTGCTACATAATCGTACATTTATTACTTGTCTCTTTTGAATTTCAAGGTGTGTGTGTGTGTGTGTGTGAAAAGTTCAACTGAGTTACACAGTGCTGGGGGTTCCAGAGCTGTGGGGAGGGGGGGGGGGGGAGGGGTGTGTTGGGGGGGGGTGTTTTCAGGGAGGGAATTAGTTTGGGTGCCTATGCAACACAAGTAGACTCCCAAGTGTTGTTGATGGAGTGTGTGTGTGTGCGAAGCCTAAAGGGAGACGATGTGAGCGTGGTGTATGATACTGGTGGGGTGACTGGTTCCTGTACTAGGGGCTTGGCCACACACTCTTGTGTGTCTGTGTGAGAGAGAAGATGGTGCCATAAAATCACAGAACACTGTCAGTGTGTGCATGTTGGTGTGTGTGTGAGAGAGATAGAATGCTGCCATGAAATGAAGTAGACTGACCCTGCAGGGCCCTACTACTCAGTTCTACACAGTACTGCATGAATGCTGGGCCACCACACCATGTTTGATAACAAACTTCCATTCAACTTCCCCCCTCACATGTTTGATTATTCGATGACTTCCTTCTCTCTTTGTCATGGAGTGGTTCCTTTGTTGTGTGTTGAGAACTCTTGTGTCAATGTGGCTGTGTGAGGAAATCAAATGTCGCTGCTTGGCTTGGTGGCTTTGGAGGCGTTGCCATAGCGACAGCAGCTTGTTGTGGGGTGGATGTTGAAATCACCTTTCTATTACTGTGTGCGTGACTCATCATGGCCGTGTGTTGTGGGCGAGTGTTGAATGTGAGCATAATCAGCGTGTTATAACCGTTCCCGATCGCCCAGTCTGGCCGGTCATCATATCATGGTGCTCTTTAACCCGGGATGCAGTGTTGACCTTTTCGATTTGACACTGCGTACACTGTGTACTTTGCTCACTGACCATGGGTCAACCGCCCCTCTCTTCTCTCCCCGCCTCCTATCCAACCTTCTTTCTCGGCGTCTAGTAGGATGGTTTGTGGC
>NC_090247.1:23433292-23512479 GCF_037325665.1 Littorina saxatilis
GATGTAGACAAGGCGTTGAGTGGTTGTCGCCTGCTTGAGGTGTGAGGTAGTGTGTAGAGCTCTACCCCATCACTACTGACCTGTAGCATCGCTGTAGAGTAGAGAACACATTTCAGTGTGTATCGCCTGCATATCATAAATTATGACAAAATACTTGTAGCAGTGAGAGCTAGATGTCCATATCCTCAAAAGTTACATTGCCATTCTGTTGTTTGACTATTGCGATCCTCTTTTTGTAACTTTCATGATTTTGTCTTGAGCCTCTTAGTTTGAGTGGTGTGTGTTATCGCTTCTCTTGTCCAAGCTCCGTTTCTCTCAGTTGTTTCGTCAAATTATCTCATTTTATTAACCAATGCAGCTTACGTACACCATACTGTGGTTAAATGTTGTCACGTTCATGACTTAACCCCCTTCCCAGATGTTCATGGCTTACCCCCTTCCCTGTTGACTCTGATGAACAGCTGCTGTGGCTGAAATCACATCTTCATTCCTTGTGTATTGGACTGAGTGCAACAAAGGGTGTTCAGTTACACTTAGTGTTTCCCGTGATTTTCACATAGGTGTGTGTGTGTGCAGGAGCAGTGTTGTAGCATGTGGGCACGGAGAGTTACCCTTCTTGATATTGCCAGCTAGGAGAGTTACCCTTCTTGATATTGCAAGCAAGGAGAGTTACCCTTCTTGATATTGAAAGCAAGGAGAGTTACCCTTCTTGAGATTGCAAGCAAGGAGAGTTACCCTGCTTGATATTGCAAGAGCTGTCATATAAAGCTGCAAAGCTTATCTAGTTTTGTCCCCCTTATTTTGAAAATGTCTTGTTTTAAAAAATTATTACAGTTTCTTTCCTTTTTTGGGAGGGTAGGGGTTGCCACGTTGATTGTTTTTATGTCCCATATTTGTTGTGCTTTTTCCCTGAACTTAAATCGTGCTTCAATTGACATTTTGTGAATCAAGTGTTGTGTGTTTGTTTGTTCGTTCATGGGCTGAAACTCCCACGGCTTTTACGTGTATGACTGTTTTTACCCCGCCATTTAGACAGCCATACGCCGCTTTCGGAGGAAGCATGCTGGGTATTTTCGTGTTTCTATAACCCACCGAACTCTGACATGGATTACAGGATCTTTTTCGTGCGCACTTGGTCTTGTGCTTGCGTGTACACATGGGGGTGTTCGAACACCGAGGAGAGTCTGCACACAAAGTTGACTCTGAGAAATAAATCTCTCGCCGAATGTTTTGACGAACTCACGCTGACAGCGGCCAACTGGATACAAATCCAGCGCGCTACCGACTGAGCTACATCCCCGCCCGTGTTGTGTGTTAAGCACTGAGAGCAACTATGCAGCATTCATCAGAAAAATGGGCACCGTACTGCGAGAGTCTGGTGTGATTGTCTGTGGTGTGCGTGAATAGGATGTGTGAGTCAGTACAGGAGTTGGAGTGTATATAATATGTATCGTAGTGAACAACTTGTGTTTGTGTCATTGCTCATCACAAAAAGTTACCTGAACTTTCTCTTTGTGTGTGTCCATTGTTGCTTGCTGCCTGGCATGGTGAGATTGTCTTTATTTTATATATTTACCTGTTTCCCGTGTCATTGACATGACTCTCACTTTTTCTTCAACAGTCGTCTGGGTCAGAACCTTTCCTTCCAAACTGCCATGGGTGAGCTTCAACAGCTAAACATTCTAAGCTCAAATTCAAGATTTTGCCATGGTTTTCTTTTCAACTTTTTTTTGGGGGGAGGGGTGAATGTTTTGAAGAAGGGGAAGACACTTGTCCCTCTGATATGCTTTTCTTTGACTGGTCACTGATCTGTTGTTTTGTTATTCCGGATTGATTTTGTTTCCGTTCAAAGGTTTTTTGTTTCTGTGTGTGTGGAAGAGAGCATTATGTGTATGTGTGTTGTTTTAAATTAATTCTATTGTGTATGGTGTTAAACCTAATAGCTTTGTTAAACCTGATAGCTTTAAGTTATATAGAGACAAGAAGGCCAGTGGGGGCAAGACTTACATGTTGTTTCTCTAGGGCTCTCCAGGCACGCTGAATGAAACCGTGTGCAGGGAGTTTAATCATTGAAATATAATAGGTAAACATAGAGAAATAGAGAGCATAGCCATCTTTTGCACTGCAGGGTTGCCTGGTGTCATTTGTGCTGTATGTCACATTTCTGTCCTTGTTTTCTAACCAGCGTAGCTTTGCCAAAGATTGTTAAAGGTGTGCTGTTAAATACGTGCAGTTAAAGTCGTGCAGTTTTAGGTGTGGAGTTGATTTGTCATGGCAGCTGCTAGTGTCTGCCAGCCACAAACACTTTCACCACAGTGGGCATGACGTGAGTAGATGAAGCATAATGACCTGTCCTCTTATCCAACTTGAAAGCTTCAACACATGATGTCACATTTCCAGCACTGTAGACCCTCTGCGTGGGGTACACATAAGCTGTCCACAAAGAGAACTGGGTGATGTGCAAACATCCCTGCTTGGCTTTCTTCGTGTACAAGTATTTCACACTTTGGAATGGTTCGCCTCCGTGTTGCATAATGATAGGGTTAACTGGTGGGTGTGAAGGATGGAGAGGATCTGTGGGAGAGTGTGAAGTATCTCTTCTCTCCTTTGCTTTGCTAGTCTTGTCGCCTGTTTTCGTTGCCAGGCTCTAACCTCTTCACACAACAAGGCTTGGTTTAAGCTGAACCACCATAATGAAGTGGAACATTATGTGTGTGTCGCAGTGTCTGTTCTTCACCATTTGTTTTTGACATGTATTCCATTGAACTTTTGGCTTTGATTTTATGTACACCCCCCCCCCCCCCTCTCTCTCTCTCTCCAGTGAGCTTTAAACTAGGTTGGTAATGTTTTGTGTTGATGAGATTTTGCAAGTTGTTGATGCTTCTTGTTGACTGTGTATGCATTTACCTTCTTTCTTGTTAATGCTGCGTTTCTCTATGGGGGTCCTGTACGGTGCATGAACATTTTCTGTGTGTGGCCGGATAGACTGAATCATTCTTCGGAGGCTGGTTATCCCCTCCTGATGTGTTTGTGACAGAAAGTTGTCAATGCGTAATTTTGCAATGCATTTCCCGAGTCTACCTACCCGCTCTCCGCTATGGCCCGTCACTCCAGTATAAGAAGGGTTCATGTTGTGCAGAATGAGCTTTGCACCATTACTTCTCTTCCTTGATGTTTCGTCAAAAGCCTGGTTTAACTAAGGGTGTACACTTAACTGCACTCTTGTCTTGTGGATTGCTTTTTGTTTATCTGACTGTATTAACATGTTCAGCTTCAATAATCCAAAGCCAAGCGTAATTGTTGGTTAAATTGTTGGTTTTTTTTTATGATTTTCTTTTTATATCACCTTTCAAGCTCTGAAAGTGAGACCAAATGGACAGTCAACTGCAGGGATTGGTGTGCAAGTAGACAGAAAAACCGCGGTAAGTTGGGGCCCCCCCCCCCCCCCCCCCCCCAGTCTGGCACAGGGGCCTTAAGATAAGGCGGTGCAGAAGAATTGAGTTTATCCACTGTGATACGGATTGCCTCTAGCACAAAACCTTGACACACACCTATTTTATACCTTGCTTTCCGCTGGCGGTTCTGATGGAACACACCATTTATCTTAATATTTTTCTCTACACGATTCATCTTATGTTTCGGAAAACACGACTTATCTGATTATGTTTTTCTTCCCGTGTGCTGCTATTTAAAACCTTGTTGTTTTCTCTTGTTTGTTTTTCTTGTGGAAAAAAAATGTAATGTTATGTATGTGCTGGTCAGTGGACCGGTTGGTGTGACAGTGAGGGCATGCGTTCAGTGCTGCATTGTGTTACTGTATGGCAGCTGACAGATACCGTGTGAATCAGTTTCACTGTTAGAATCAGGTGTGAATCTTTTCTGAGTGAAATACCGTGTGAATCTGTTTCACTATGTGAATGAGGTGATCTTTTTTTCTGAAATGAAACGTTGATACCCTGTGAATGAGGTGATCTTCTTTTCTGAATGAAACGTTAATATCCTGTGAATCTGTTTCTCTGTGTGAATGAGGTGATCTTCTTTTCTGAGTGAAACGTGTTTTGACTTAGGCTGTTATACATTTCCTGTACCTATTCTGTTCATCATACATCAGAGCTTTGTGTAGAAGCCCATAGTTTTGTAAGGCAATGGAAAGGGTTATATTGTAACCGTCACGTAAAGTTATATTAACCGTAGATGAATTGATACCCTTTTGTATATTTTGACTTTAACACAAAGATTTACTAACTGCACCCACAGTGGTGGCAAGTTTTAATGATGATGTTGATCTTGTTATGTGTGTTTTTGATGCATTGCTCCGTGCGTGCGAGTGTGTGCGTGTGAAAGTGCCGATCATCCTACCATTGTTATAATGTGGATAATATTACCTCACGAATCGCATTCTGTCTGCGCCTCCCCTTCCTGATCTACTGACAACTTTCTAGAACAACCATGCGAAAGAGAATGAGTTTCGTGTTTGAGATGAAGTAACTGATGTGTTTGATTATGTACAAAATTGAGATGTAAATATTTTTTAAAGAAGCCTTATTGAAGTGACACCGAATTGTTGACTTGTTGAATTCATTGTTGTGTTGTGTTTGACTCTCTCTTTCTCCCCCCCCCCCCCCCCCCCCCCCCCCCCCCCCAATCTCTATCTCAACGTGCGTGCGCATGCGTTTTCGATGTTTGTGTATGTGTGTGTGAGTGAGTTTGTGTGTGTATGTGTGTGTGGGTGAGTTTGTGTGTGTGTCTGTGCGTGTGTATGGGTGTGAGTGTGTGTGCATCCACCTGACGAGACAGAAGAATTGTCACCTCCCCATTGTCACCTGTTTACACAGAGCACGGCACCCCACTGTCACCTTGATAATAATAATAATAAATATATATAATAAATGAGCATTTATATAGCGCAACATCATAACTTTACAATTATGCTCTTTGCGCTTGACACATTTAAAATTAAAACACAGTTATACAAGCATTTACATCAACATTCATAGTCAGCAACGCTTAATTAAAAATACACAGAGCACACCTCACTGTCACGCGTACACACGTGCTACACTAACTTCAGGTAACCAATCGACCCGCACACAAACATGATTCACCCGCTTCAGCTTGGTAACTTCCTCGTGCATACTAGCCCGCAGGACTCGCCAATGGTGTCAACCGCAAGATGTCCACCTTCTTCAGTAGACCCCCCCCTCCACCCCACCCCGCGCCTCCCTGTACATCAGGCAACTGCTGTGTGTGGGTTTAGTAAACGTGGGGTGTGATGTATCTCGTGGGCTGAGTGAGGTACACGAAGCGAAAGTGGATGCTACCCACACGGGTGAGAACAAACCACGGGCCGGTGTCACGATTTCATCTTTCGCCTGTGTACATATTTCCCCCTCGACATATACTCAAGACTGAAATGTTGTTTCCTGGTAAAATTAAGAAGTGAAATTGTTTATGGACGAAAAGCATGTCAGTTTCTTGCATGTGAAGAAAATTGGTGGTAAAATTGAATAGATTTCACCCCCAAAATCGAATTCTTCGAAAACGTGTACTGAGTGGTTACGTCCCTTGAGTAAAAAGAAAAACATTTTTAGGATGAATCAAATTTCTAAATAAAACAAATTGGTTGGACAAATTTGCCCCCATGAATGTAAGGTAGGCCTACACAAGGTCGCTCATCAGTACTATCGAAGGGTGTTTTTTTGTTCAGTGTAGAGTTTATACTAGATCAACGAGGCCGAGAAGCGATGAAATATCAACACGGCGGCGAAAGATGAAAACGTCACACCGGGCCTGATTCGTTTAAAACACAACAGATCTCAACTTCAACCAATCCAACACCGCGGCTGGCTCCCACCCGATTGATAACTTTCTCGTGCATACCAGCCTTGATCGTCTGACTCTGGCACTTTGTAAATGGCTGCCTCCACCACACACACACACCCAACCCCCCTCCCCCTCTTTCCGCCTCACACAGATTCCGACTAAGCTCATTTGACAGCTTTGAGTTTTTCTATCGGCTGTGAAATCAAAAGGCGGACTGCAATCTTAACGTCGTCTCTCTCTGTGTGCTGTGCCGGGAAGCTCGTTCAGTGGGGCGTCGTCAGGCAGGTGATTGCAATTCACACCTGTTCTCATACCTCCACGTCACGCCCTAATCACAGCCACTGACCGATTAAATCAAAAGTTATTTGACGAGGCTTGTGCATAAGCAGCACAGACGACCTTTTTCAACCAGCCATAATCACATGATACACGGACATTCACATAAAAAAGAGGGGAACAAAGCAGAAAACAACAAGTCGCGTAAGGCGAAAATACAACATTTAGTCAAGTAGCTGTCGAACTCACAGAATGAAACTGAACGCAATGCCATTTTTCAGCAAGACCGTATACTCGTAGCATCGTCAGTCCACCGCTCATGGCAAAGGCAGTGAAATTGACAAGAAGAGCGGGGTAGTAGTTGCGCTGAGAAGGATAGCACGCTTTTCTGTACCTCTCTTCGTTTTAACTTTCTGATCGTGGTTTCAATCCAAACATATCATATCTATATGTTTTTGGAATCAGGAACCGACAAGGAATAAGATGAAAGTGGTTTTAAATTGATTTCGAAAATTTAATTTTGATAATAATTTTTATATATTTAATTTTCAGAGCTTGTTTTTAATCCAAATATAACATATTTATATGTTTTTGGAATCAGCAAATGATGGAGAATAAGATGAATAGTTTTATAAAAAAAAATTTTTTTTTACAATTTTCAGATTTTTAATGACCAAAGTCATTAATTAAATTTTAAGCCACCAAGCTGAAATGCAATACCGAAGTCCGGGCTTCGTCGAACATTACTTGACCAAAATTTCAACCAATTTGGTTAAAAAATGAGGGCGTGACAGTGCCGCCTCAACTTTCACGAAAAGCCGGATATGACGTCATCAAAGACATTTACCAAAAAAATGAAACAAACGTATGGGGATATCATACCCAGGAACTCTCATGTCAAATTTCATAACTTAAGATCGGTCCAGTAGTTTGGTCTGAATCGCTCTACACCCACGCACGCACACACACACACACACACACACACACACACACACACACACACACACACACACACACACACACACACACACACACTCACACATACACCACGACCCTCGTCTCGATTCCCCCCCTCTATGAGAGAGAACTCAGAACTCAGAACTTTATTACATAAGGATAAAGGTTTTAGGCTTAGCCTAATCTTCCAACCTGTCCTTGGAACATATGTTGAGGTTACATGTCGACTAGTCTAATGGTCGAAGTTAGCAGATCATGAAAAATGCGAGCTTTAGCGAGCTTTTTCATGACCGCGAACTTCGACCATTATTTTTTATAATCACTGAGACGAGGTGTGTATCCTCTTTATTCCTCCTTTCTTCAGTTATTCAAAGAAAAGCGGAGTTTTTTTGCGAAAGTTTGATCGAATCCTATTCACTCAACCAGTCAACCTGCGCAGGCGATCGATTAATGCGCGGTTGTATAGTTCCGTGCAAATCATTCCATTCTGTTAACACTTCTTGACAGTTTTCCTATTTTGGACTAAAATCAAGTACACACATATGCTGTTGTTCTGCTGTGGCGGCAAAGGCAGATATTGTGTGTTCTGTATATGTTTTGGTATCGCTTAAAATAATGTTCTTTCGTCAAATGGGACTAGCAGACGAACTTTTGCACCCGTGTTCCAACGTTAAAAACTGTATGAAGTTCAGTTTTCTGGGGAAAATAGTGTATGAAACCGCTTTATGTTGTTTAAATTGATGAGATGTGTGCATTTGGTTGCGTGTGATCTGTTTATTAAATGAAATATTGTTGAAAACTGACCGTCGGATTGCAGTCTGTTGTCGAAGAAACCGAGTGAAAAGAAATTTGAAAGGGGAACTACTCTTGTCGCTAGACAAAGTATGAGAGTAACTTGCCTTGGGAATTTGCTTGTGATGAACGTTTGTGCACAGCAGACCTAGATTCAGAAAACAACCAAACTCATGGATTTTATATGGAGATTCATGTGTTCAAGCCTGTAGTTGTTAATTTAAATGCGGTATGTTTGTATTGTTTGCTCCAGAGATGTATACTTCGTACATTAGAACGTTCGGAACTTTTCAGTCGCAAAAGTACCGACGCAGAACAGCTTCTCAACCCATTATTGCGCTATCGAGGATTCAGGCTGTTGCTGGGTCGTTATTACACACGGTTAGGGAGTTATTGGTGGATTAAGATTAAGAGTGACATATTAATGGACTTTTGACTTCTGACTTCTGACTTTTGACTTCTGACTTCTGACTTTCTCTCTTCTGACTTCTGACTTCTGGTAAGGACGGGGTACCCTTTCGCAATGGACCCTGTGTTTACATTCTGACTTCTGACTTTTGACTTTTGACTTCTGACTTCTGACTTTTGACTTTTGACTTGACTTTTGACTTTTGACTTTTGACTTCTGACTTTTGACTTTTGACTTTTGACTTTTGACTTTTGACTTCTGACTTTTGACTTTTGACTTCTGACTTTTGACTTCTGACTTTCTCTCTTCTGACTTCTGACTTCTGACTTCTGGTAAGGACGGGGGTGTTTTTCCTACCTCGGAGGAATTTCTTGTTTGTTTGGTTGCTGGGTGTTTATCGAAAAATAACTAGCTCTACAAGTTTACAGAGGTAAAGAAGCAGAGGGGGGAATAAACAGAGAATAATTGTAAACAAAAGCAAAGACTGCGCACATACCTCATCAAAGTATTAAACTAATAAAACATCAAAATAATGGTCGAGTATAAACATAAAAAATATTGGACTCACAAAGTCATATAAAACAAGAAATTCCTCCGATAGGAAAAACACCCCCGTTGGTCACAGGGAAATAACCATTCTCACTGCTCAGGATTGAGCAATTTAGAGCTTATCTCTAAGTCCTTTTGAACTGTTCTGGCTTCTCAAAGGAAGGCCAGTACATACAAATACACAAAAGCCGCCAGACCACATCACAAACAGAACTGAACAATCCATAGGTGTTGCCCACATAGAGAGAGAGAGACAGACACACACAGACACACAAACACAGAGAAGCCGTATATATAGAGAGATAGATGACAGTGTATTTTTCGCGTGGCTATAAATTGATTCGACCTTTGCACTTTTACAGTGAGGATAATTTACGGGTCCAATTTACGTTCTGGACACTGCGGTGACCTTCTAAAAATAGTAACAGAACGCCGGGAATATCCGAAGATGCCCCCTCATAATAGTAAGTGCACCATACGAAGGAAGGGAGGTAAACGCTGAAAACATGGAGAAGATAAGGAAGAGTTATGCCGTAGTTGATCCCCCATAAAACCAAAATCCACCAATAACTCCCTAACCGTGTGTTTGACTGGTCCCAATTTTTGTAAGGACCGTCTCAGGAATGTATAGAACCTGTTCACCAAGTTTGGTGACGATCGGTCCGTTCATTCTTGAGATCTACTTGCGAACACACACAAACACACAAACAAACACACAAACAAACAAAAACATCGAGTGAAACCTATACACACCCCTATACCGGGGGTGTAACAAGAAATTCCTCCGAGGTAGGAAAAACACCCCCGTCAAAGGGAAATAACCTTCTCAGTTGGTGGCAGTGACTGAGTGAGAATGGTTAGGCCAAAAAAAAAAAATTGTCTGTTTAGGGTAACCCGACCGACCCTATCGATTTGGCGCCGACCCAAAAACTTTTTTTTGATTTCAAAAAAAAAAAAAAAAAAAAAGAGGTAAAAATGCTAAAAAGAGACATTTGGCGTTTCTTTCTCTCCCTTTCTCTCTGTTTTATTTATACGTTAGTTTTGAAACATGTATTCATCAAATATAAGAAGTGAATGTTCAGCCAACATAGCATTTACACACACACACACACACACACAAAAAAACCAACAAAAAAAAACCTACCTACCTACCGACCCTACTTTTTTTGGTCATGTTACCCTAAACAGACAATTTTTTTTTTTTGGCCTTATTTCCCTTTGACCATTAAGATGTCCCTCTATAAGTCCTTGTATAATTTTAATCCACCAATAACTCCCTAACCGTGTGTTTGACTGGTCCCAATTTTTGTAAGGACCGTCTCAGGAATGTATAGAACCTGTTCACCAAGTTTGGTGACGATCGGTCCGTTCATTCTTGAGATCTATATGCGAACACAAACAAACAAACAAACACATCGACCGAATCCTATAAGTCCCTAACCGTGTGTTTGACTGGTCCCAATTTTTGTAAGGACCGTCTCAGGAATGTATAGAACCTGTTCACCAAGTTTGGTGACGATCGGTCCGTTCATTCTTGAGATCTATATGCGAACACAAACAAACAAACACATGGACCGAATCCTATACACACCCCTATACCGGGGGTGTAACAAAACCAGACACAAACAAACGTAAATGTTTTTTTAAAATTTCTTAAAAAAGTACAGCAATGTATTGCCGAACAGGGCCATATACCGGTACAGGCAGCTAAAGTTTCAAGAAGAAGGGGGAGGGGGACGAGGGATTACACATTCAGATTAACTACATCTATATATATATATACGACTTGTGTCTGTCTGTCTGTGTGTGTGTGTGTGTGTGTGTGTGTGTGTGTGTGTGTGTGTGTGTATGTGTGGAGGCAACACCTGTGGATTGTAGAGTTCTGTTTGTGATGGGGTCTGGCGGCTTTTGTCTGTCTGTCTGAGCGAGAGTGTGCGGGGGGTGGGAGGGTGGTGAACCACTGTACATAAAGGGAAAGTCTGTGTGCGCGCCTGTGTGTGTTTTTAATCTAAGACAAATGTCGCCAATGTTTTTACAGAGTGACGTTAAATAAACGATTTTATCATCATTATCTGTCTGTATGTTCTGGCATTTGAGAAGCCATAACAGATAATATAGGGCTTAGAAATAAGCTCTAAAAATTCTTAATCCCGTTTGAGAGGACTTCGCCTTCAAAGGTGATTGTGGTGAACCGCCACGCTGTCTGTCTCTGTCTCGCGATTCACCCCGGCAAAGCCGGGTATTCCTCTAGTCTATATATATATATATATATACGACTTGTGTGTGTGTGTGTGTGTGTGTGTGTGTGTGTGTGTGTGTGTGTGTGTGTCCGCGATGCACGGCCAAAGTTCTCGGTGGATCTTTTTCAAATTTGGAGACCGTATTCAGCTACACTCCGGACACAACCTCATCGATGAGATATTTCAACACGTGCTCTCAGCGCGCAGCGCTGAACCGATTTTGGTTTTTCTCTGGATCCATTCCCAGTAACTCTTCCTTATCTTCTCCAGTGTTTTCAGCCGCGTTTATCTCCCTTCCTCCGTGCGGTGCGCCGGCTTTGCCGGCGTACACCCGGCATAGCCGGGTCCCCGGCACAGCCGGGTATTCGACTCGACTTCTTCCCGGCGCAGCCGTACCCGGCGAAGCGGGTATTCATCTAGTATACAATATTTAAAAAACAAACAAACACTTAAGAGCATTTCATACATTATCCGAGTACACAATGGAAACTAAACATCAGGTGCAGTTTATAGTGTGATCAAATGTGTGTGCAACTGCCTTTTAAAGGCCTTTAAGGATGCGGATCGTTTGATTTCTATTGGCAAAGAATTCCACAGAGATGATCCTGAAAAAGCTAAGCTGGATTTATAAAGATCTATACAAGGAATTGGAGGAAGTAAATTTTGAGACCCATACCTCTTCGTAACATGTGTAAAATAGGATTGCACATAACTGGGCACATCACCATGAACTAATTTATACATAAAGACAGCCTTATTGTATGCAAGGTGGATTTTTAGGGGAAGTAAATTAAGGCTGTTTAACTTCATTTCTGTAGACATGTGCGATTCATACAGGATAAGATTTGCAGCACGACGGTACAAAGAATTGAGTTTCAATAAGTGAACATCACTGCAGCCATCCCACAATGTCGAAGCACAATTAATATGAGGCATTATATGAGCATGAACGAACATTTTTAATGTTTCAGACTTCACATAATGTTTGAGTTTTGACAACAAATACAAATTCCTTGATAACACTTTGCAGAGGTTGCTTATGTGTGTTTGCCATTTCATTTCTTCATCGACAGTTACACCAAGTATGCGATGTTCTTTAACTTGCTGTATTTGAGTTGTACCTAAGGACAGTTGTAATTCAAGAGGACTTATCTGATGCTTTTGTCTTGTGGTAATAACAATGCTTTTATTTTTGTCTGGGTGCAGTATTATGGCATTTGATGTGCACCATTTCGCAACTTCGTCCAAAGTGTTCTTCAGGGAAGAATTTACTGATTCCAACGAGGTGTTACTGGTATGAATAGACGAATCGTCTGCAAAAAACTCGCATTTGACTTTATCATCCGATACATGTAAAGGCAAATCATTAACGTAAATACAAAAGAGAATAGGTCCTAATACAGACCCTTGAGGTACGCCATGTTTTACTAGTGCAGTAGACGAATTGGCATTGTAGAGTGACATATTGTGTCCGGTCAGCAAGATACGATTTAAAGAAGTCACAGACCGAATCGTTTCTCAAATAATAGTGTAATTTTTTCAACAATATGGAATGATCGACTAAGTCAAATGCTTTCTTAAAATCCAAAAACAATGCTCCTGTAACTTCAGACTTGTTCATTGCTGACAGCCAAGCTTCACAGAGAGACGTAAGAGCTGTGTGGCAAGAATGCTTGGCCCGGACCGAAAACCGGATTGAAACTGATGGAACAAATTTTGTTCTTCCATGTAAGTAAGAAGATGCTTGTGCACATGCCGTACTAATGGTTTTGACAAAACAGGCAGCAAAGAAATGGGTCTAAAATTACTTGGGTCTGAGAGATCTTTACATTTGGAAAGGGGTATGACTTTGGCGCTTTTCAATTTAGACGGAAAAAAGTTCTGCTCAATACTAAGGTTATATACGAACGTGAGCGAATCCACAATATACGGTAGAGAAAGCGTATTTTATCGGGACCCATGGACTTTGTATTCTCCAGGTTTTCAATAAATGTTCCGACCTCATGAACTGCAATCGGAGGAATAATAAACGCTTCATTGTTTATTCTGTTCCGCTGACAGTATTCGTCCAATTTTTCAAAACAGTTATCTGTATCCGGAGAATATGTTTCTGCCACAGAAGCCTTCAATTTATCCGCTAAAGATATAAAATGATTATTAAATTCTTCCGCAGATAGTTTTGTTAGATTAGCAGTTGACTTTTTCCTAGATTTATCAAGGATTTCATTTACTGCCCGCCAAATCAGTTGTTGCAGTATCTTTCTTATCGGAAATCAATTTATCAAAGTAACCAGTTTTTGATTGTCTAACACTGTTTAACACCTCATTCCTCTGCTGTTTATATTCGTCTGTCATCCTATTTTCCTTGAAATAATCTCTCAGAGCCATCGCCTCTATAATATCTGATGTTAACCAAGGTGGAAGTCTGGCATGTTTTACTCTATGCTGACGCAGGGGCACATGCTTATCTATAATTGTGCTTAAAAGTGATTCAAAGCATCATCTGCAAGACTGAAATCAAAAACGCTCTGAAATGGAGCTTCACTAAGATCACGAAAAAATGCAGACTCATCAAAATGTCTAAAACTTCTGTATTCTATGGTCGTGTGGCCTTTTGGTCCTGATTTAGCCAAGCGCATAGAGACCGAACAAAAAATAGGCCTATGATCGCTGATACTGGAATTGGACACATACACAGAAACGCCGCACACAAAAAACACACACAAGCTCTGTGCGCAGCGGGCACTCTGTGGTGACGTTCGGTGACACGGACTGGGGAAGTAACTATTGTTCCGTGTGTTTCATTGTGTTCATTCTGTGGATTTAAGGAATCGGAAGACAGGTAAGAAATCTGCCCTGATTTTTCTGTTCATGATCTTAGTAGTCTTATGGTTCCAGAGTGTGGTGCTCTCTCTCTGTATCTTTGTCTCTGTCTTTCTGTCTCCCTCTCTCTGTCTGTTTGTGTCTCTCTCGGTCTATGTCTCTCTCTCTGTGCCTCTCTGTTTCTCCATTTCTCTCTCTCTCCCTCTCTCTCTTTGTCTCTCTCTCCCTTCTCAGTCTCTCGACCCCACCCCCCCCTCTCTCTCTCTCTCTCTCTCTCTCTCTCTCTCTCTCTCTCTCTCTCTCTCTCTCTCTCTCTCTCTCTCTCTCTCTCTCTCTCTCTCTCTCTCTCTCTCTCTCTCTCTCTCTCTCTGTAACACGCGCATCTACCTAGTCTTAAGAAAAAAGAAAGACACAAATCGAAGTCATTAAAGGAAAGAAAGGAAGACAGAAAAAAAGGAAAACAGAGAGACAATGACAATGACAAATCTTTATTTTTCGAGGGTGACAAGAATAAGCATAGATATGCTTTTTTGCATCTGGCCCTCGCCCTAAAGAGGGACTAAACTATTTTACTATAACTATGACTAGGGGAAAAAAAAAGAAAAAAAAGGTTAATTAAAAAAAACATTAATGGTAGAACATATAAGTTTATGTACATGAAGCGCATTATGTAGAAGCATTGTAGATCATAGGGTAGTGTTCAAAATTGGGTGTAAAGCAATGAAGATAAACGCAAAGTAACCCAACAATACATTAGCTCAGCAAAACAATGTATTACAGAGCCAAATCTTCGTGATTTTGTCACAATAAACCATAATTCCGATAATGAAAAACTGTATACAAAGAGAACATACCAATCAAGTTTATTAATTTTGTTCATAGAGTTCATTAAATGGAAAGAATATTTGGTTCTAAAAGAATCCGTATTGGTGGATTGCCGCAGGGCGTCCGGAAGAGCGTTCCAGAGGCTGCTTCCTGAATAAACAAGACTTGATTTAAATAGGTCTATCCTAGGAAGAGGAGTGTTTAGTTTTATAAAGTGGTGCGAATTCTTCAAAGAGAACTTTGAACAAATGGTTTCGGGTGCATTTTCTGTCATAGTTTTATGCATCATTATTCCTTTGTTGTAATTCATTCTTGACTTTAGAGGTAGGACCCCTATGTTGATGTAGTCTGAGTCGGTGAGAGTAGTCTGTTTGAGTAATACTACTTTTAGCGCTCTTTTGTGTAATCTGCTGAGTAGCTTTAGGGAATTATCACTTGCTGAGTCCCATAGAGTGGATGCGTAATCAATAAGAGACTGAATATGAGCAGTGAAAAATAACTTCCTGGCTTGACAATTAAGGAAGTGTTTAATTCTAGATAAGAGGTACACTTTCTTTGACACTAATTTACTAAGTTGTTCAATGTGAGTTGACCAAGACAGGTTGCTATCGATGTGGACACATAGCACTTTGTGATGGTCGACTTTTTCCACTATATTGCCGTCAATCATTAAATCGGGACCAGTTGAGGTAAAATTCTGTCGTTTTTGTCTAGTTGTAATTATCATATATTTGGTTTTCTTTGGGTTAAGAGACATGTGATTTAGGTCAGTCCATTCTGTCAGCTGGTTTAGACTCCCTTGGAGGGATTCTGATAACCGAGTTAAATTTTTGTTACTGGAGTGAATTGTGGTATCATCTGCAAAAAGTTCACATAAATGTTGAATATAAAGGGGGAGGTCATTAACATATATTGAGAAGAGCAGAGGTCCTAATACCGATTCTTGTGGTACACCGTAATCTACAGCTTGCATGCTCGATGCTCTAGTGTTTGTAAGAACTGTCTGTTGTCTGTCAGAGAGGAATGAACTAACAAGATTGATAGTATCATATCCGACGCCATACAAACCGAATTTTCTAAGCAATAATGTGTGATCAATTACGTCAAAGGCTTTTGCAAAGTCTACGAAAATGGCACAACAGAATTCATTATCGTTTAATTTGTCCAACCACTGATCAACAAGAGAGATTAAGGCAGTGTGGCAGGAATGCTTAGCTCTAAATCCTGATTGTTTAGGATGGAATAAGTTGTTTAGGATGGAATAAGTTGTTTTGGTTGAAATGTGTTAGGATGAACTTCGGAATTCCCCACTATCTGATACTTACAATTTTACGGATCCGGACGAAGCCCTAACACATTGGCTTAGTGCCTTCAATGACATATACGATAAACATGCTCCATGGAGAATAAAGAGAGTTAGGCACATTGTAAAACCTAAATGGTTTGATAATGATTTACAACATGCCATTGACCATCGCGATTTTTTAAAGTCGGTTGGCAAGGAAGAGGAATACAGAGAACAGAGAAATAAAAGGTTTGTGCTCTTACAGGCTTTTGTGCAGATGATGTACACATCAGTGAAGAGCACTTCATCGACTGTGTTTAGTGGCGGTGGTGGCAAGGTGTTGAAGTCTGGGTCTCCCACAAACTGTGGTGTGGTTGATGTGATGTCAAGAAGGAGGAGATCGTCATCTTGGACAAACTGTTAGAAAAAAAGGTGCCGAATTCATGAAAGCATGTGCTAGCTGGAGTAATATATTATATGTATAGCTTAAGAAATTGGTGTTGTTTACCATTTCTCATTAAAAAAAAGATTTTTAAAAAAGACTTGTTTTTCAATCCATGGGTTTTTGAATGGTTTCAATCATATAACGTAAAATTTGTCAAGTAATTAAGTGTACTTATTGCTACATCAGTGGCACACTTTGGCATTTTAGTGTTGGAAAGAAAACACTGAAAGATATTAACATACTAAAACAAAATCTGTGGTTTGTAGCGTTTTCTTGGTTAAAACTGTTGTCATACGTGCAATACAATGCACTGTGTCTTTTTTTAATAAAAGACCTGTGCGTTTCGCTTCCTTTTAGAAAATAGCAGTTGGATTATACTTACTTCTATTTCTGCAGACGCAACAGATGTGAGCTGTTTTCTGTTGCGGTAAGTTTTGCAGTACAGATTTGAGCAGTTGATTACATCTCCCTCCTCGAAGATTTTTTTCAGCGTTTTGTTGGAAAAGAACTAATTTGGATATGCCTTCATTAGGCCACAAAAAAAGAGGTCTGTTTACGGTAACATAGGCCCAAAAAATAGGGTCGGTAGGTCGGGATTTTTATTTTTTATTTATTTTTTTTTTCCAAAAAACCATATTTTTACGTTATTTTGCCAAAAAAACAAGATTTTTTTTTTCCCCCAAATGCCAAAAAAAAGTCTAGGGTCGCGCGAAAAAAATAGGGTCGGTCGGGTTACCGTAAACAGACCTATTTTTTTTTTTTTTGGCCTTATCTGCAATCCCGAGGGCTCGCACTGCCAGACTTCCCCCTTCTTTCACTCGCTTGACAGGGGACACCTGAAACAATAACTGAAAACACAAGATCAGATTATTGCAATAGGTGTGAAACTATGCTGGAATATTCTAATGCAGTATTTTATTTTTTTAAGTTGAAAAGCTGCAAATGAGTTTATGACATAGATCTGATTAGTTCGGCTAGTTTACAATAGTATATTTGTAACTATAAAATAACAAAAGCAATAAAAAAAATAATGTATTAATTTTCACAGAAATCCCAAAGTTTGACACAAAACTGCAATGCATTCACAAATTAGTGTGTTGAAAGCAAAGAAAACATTATCTTTGCCTGTAATATGTATGAATATTCAGTATTTCAGAATGAAGAAGCACAGAACAGTTATGTACCACTAATGAAAAAAACAAAACCCAATTGACAGACTATAAAGTTGTGTAAGCAATTGGAGAGGTTACCTTTACAACTTTCGCTGTGATAGTGGATCTTGACTGGACGTCCTTGAGAAGAGCTTCACTTATGGTACGCTTTGTTGATTGGTTTGTGGACTTTTGGTCTGGAAATGTTCTGTGAAGCGAAAATGTCTCATGCAAATGGGCATTGAACAGGTGGATGAGTGACTTTGATGTCGGAGCCATCCAGCAAGGCCAGTGCAATAAAGAAGTGGCCTCTGTTGTTTGAGTTGATGAGTTCAGACTTTTTGACAATTGTTCCAGTGATGGAAACGTCATCTGGTGCATGTGCCTGTAACAAGAGAAAAATTGAATACAAATCACAGCAAAAAAGGTTATAGCAGATGTAAAAGAAAGATTAGAAGAATATAAATGTATTACTTTCACATGCAGTAGAGTTCTTGGACAGGAAAGGTACTTATTGTTACAAAGTGAAGATCATTGATATGTGTTATGTACAGAATACACACAACAAAATTAATATTGTAAGGAAATCTTGAAAAAAGAAATGTACAGACTTAGATCTATACTACTCTGTATTCATGAAAATGAACGTCTTCATTTGTCATTAATTTGCTGATCTTTGTCTGTTTGAGACTGTAATTGGCGAAGTCTGGCATATTCTTCCAATACTTCATTTGCACAATCTACTTTGTTTGGATCAAACTTTAAAACAGTAAGTCCTTGTAAGTTTATCACTCTGCTCAAAGCAACGTAGCTCATGCCTTTTTTTCGAATATAGAAGCACCAATGTCAAGTGCTGCCTTGTCAATTGATAATCCCTGTACTTTGTGAATGGTGCATGCCCAACATGGTATGAGTGGAAACTGACTGCGCACAATCTCATGTTCCATATATAGACAAAGGAATGTTCAATACGCTTGATAGCGATTGCAGTTTGCTTTCCAGGAATGTGAGTCTTTGCAATGTCTGCATCATCAAAGAAAATGTTTACTGCTTGAACATGTCCTTCACTGTAATCAAATGACTCAACCACACCCATAGCCCCGTTAACCAATTCATCACGAGTACAGATGTTTCGAATGAGCATCATTCTACTGTTTTTGGATATTTCAAGTATTGAATTTAATCCACCAGCAAGTCTGTCATCCCCCGGTATTTTGGCCAGCAGAAGGATTATTTGAAGAAAAGAAATGGACTGCATGAATTGTCAGCATTGAATCAGACAACATGGATTGACACAACTGATTGTGTTGATTTACATTTGCTATTTTTGCAAATATGTGCAAGACACTAGGGATTTTTGCTTTGAGCAAGTCAATGTCTTCAGGAGAAAGGGCTCCAACACGAGCTCGGTTAAGCAGATTCACATAAGTTGAGTCTTTCTTCTGTCTCATGTTTTGGTCCAAGAAAACAGGATGGAATAGTCTCCACAGTGAATTATGAAAAATTAGTTTTCCTTTTATGGGTCGCAACTGAAAGAAATCTCCTACAGTAATTATGTTCATGCCGCCAAATGGAATGTTATTGCACTTTATGGAAGACAAACGCCTGCTGATGTATGTAAGTAGTTTGTCACTGACCATACTGATTTCATCAATAATGAGTGTGTTCACAGAACAAAACTTTGCAAACATGACAATGAATAGCTGGATAGTTCTTGGTAATTCGAATTCATGAAACGGCTAACAGGAATTCTCAGAAGTGAATGTACTGTTTGACCCTTTGCATTCTTGGCAGCAGTTCCAGTTGGAGCGCAGATAATGACAGGACTTGTTCCTAACATTTGAGAAGTGTATTTTTTCAAGTAAGCTGTGATGACATCTGTCATAAATGTTTTACCAACCCCAGCTCCACCTGTTATGAACAAATACAGTGGCTCTGGCTGTTCTTCTGCAAAATGTTTTTGCACAATGTATAGAGCTTGTTTTTGACAATCTGTCAGCTGGAGAACATTCTCGTCATAGGTTGCATCAGGCAATATAGAAAGTTGCATACAGTGAATGGAGTCATCAACTGATGTCAAATCAGAATATGTACTTGGATTCTGATTATCATCAAGAAGATTGCCAGACGAAGAAGTGTTAAAACAGAAGCCTGTGTCCATGTCATCAGATAATTTTCTGTTTGAATCTGTTCGGAAGTTGTGTTTTGGGAATGTATGGGAATTTCTTGCTGACTAAGGTGATGTTTTCTTATGATTGTTTGAATTTGATCAGCCAGAGAGAAGTGTGTACAGTCAATTTCCATGTCAAATAGTGAATGTTTGGCAAGATACGATTCTTTGTATGTAGGATGATCAAGTAGCTCTGCTTCAGAATGTTGTGGATACAGCAAAATAAGCATACAATAGAAGTTGTCTTCACTCAGTGCTGCAAAACAAGGAAACCTGAGGACATATGGCTTTTGTCTTTTTCTCAACCACTGGTCTAATAAAGGAATGTAAATCCTGGGCAGTCGTCGGTTGTTTGAAGTATTTGGTGGTGGTTTACAGACCTCAAACCACGAAGCAAAGTAAAACAAACTCCTGTCCTTCAAATCTATTGGTCTATTGCGATAGTAATCAACAACATTGTTTACAAACACATCTGTACTGTCATCTGACAAACTTTGCAATTGCTCTTTGGTTTTTAGCTTTTTAAAACGTTTGTCTTCAAGTCGTGTGTTCACATCGATGATTTTTCTACTTGAATGTACCAACTGAAAGTTGCCAAGGCGATAGGAAGCTTCCTGACTACTCATTCTGCGATGTTGTAACAAACAGTTTCCAATTTTCATCAGTCGTACAAAAGTTGAAGGCGGCTCCGGTTGTTGTGACATTTCTTGGATCAGACAACCTAATGCATTCTTCAAATCATCAGGTTCTGATTTACATATATATGTAAGCGCAAACATAGTAAGCAGCAGCTTCTGCATTGCAGATTATCTGTATGTCCATATTTGCTCTCCAATGTCTTAAAATTTCTGGATTGTAAGCATTCACATATTGTGCGTTTGATGAGCGTCTTGTTTCATAGAACTTGCCTTTAGAATCTCCATTGATTTCAAAATTTGTGAGAATTTTTGTGTCTGCACAAGTTCTTTTGGGGAAGCCAAATCAACAACTGGATCGGAAATTTGAACTACAGTAATTAGTGTGTGAGTGAATTTGAACTCTTTCTACCAAACTAAAGAGTTCTGCATCAGTTGCATCTGGAAAATCTGTCATAATAGTATTGTCCATGTACTCCAGCAGAAACGTCCTATAGATGACCACTCCTGCGGCCATCAAAAAGCGATAAAACAACCTCCTGCTTATCCAGTACACCAGTGTTTCGTGGCATGCAAAGTGTGCCGGTGTAACACGAGAAAATTATTCCCACGAGATTTGTACTCCGGAGTAAAAATTTCGTACGAAAATGTTACTCCCTTTACGAAAAAAGCACTCCCCCATTACACGAGAAAGTTACTCCCCACAACAGGTGAATTCCGAGTAAACATTTCGTACACAAATGTTACTCCCCTGACGAATAAAAAACGAATAAATTACTTCACCCTAACACGAGCAATTTAACTTCCCATGCCAGGTGTACGAAATTTATACTCCCTTGTCCCCTGTTAGTCTTTGGTGGTGGAAGGGGTGGAGGGAGGGTAGCGCGATATTCGTTTGCGCGAGATCACATATTGGCTATATCCCTTTGCCCGTATCCCATTTTCACCTACGAGATTTTTACTGGAAGTAAAAAAAATGGGGAGTAAAAATT
This sequence comes from Littorina saxatilis, assembly GCF_037325665.1. Taxonomy (NCBI): domain Eukaryota; kingdom Metazoa; phylum Mollusca; class Gastropoda; order Littorinimorpha; family Littorinidae; genus Littorina; species Littorina saxatilis. The sequence goes on from NC_090247.1 coordinate 23,454,665, forward strand.
TCGTGGAGGGAGTCATTTTTTCGTGCCTTGGGGAGTTCTTTTCTCGTACGAAAAATTTACTCGGAGTAAGAATTTCGTACGAAATTTTTACTCCGGGGTAAATTTTTCGTGGAGTAAAAATGTCGTGTTACACCGGTAACTTATCGCATTAGGAAAGTTGAACATCAATAGCTGGCAAAGTGTATTTGCAACATGACCCAGGTCGCAAAAACAATCATTATTCTTGTGTCCACTCAGAGCTTTTGTGGGAAATTGTCGATAAATCGTCTGTGCCATGTCGCAACGAGAGGAGATAAGAGCCCCGGGCAACGCAGGCTTTTCCTCGTCTGGTTGTGACGACTGTGTGTTTTGCACGAAGCACTTCACGGACAAACTTATTATCCAAATAAGTGGTTGTTTAAGTTAACATAATAGCTGCACATGATCATACCGATATCTCTTGACCGCCCGCTTTTACTTAAGTTTTAGAGAACGCTCAGCCTTTTCACACTGACCTCGATAATTATGTTCTGGTAATGCCCCCCCCCCCCCCTCCCCCCATTCCCATCCTCCCCCCCCCCTTTCCCTGTCGCGATATAACCTTGAACGGTTGAAAACGACGTTAAACACCAAATAAAGAATGCTCCCTCCCCCCATACTAGTTGAAAAATCAGCTGCCGTCAGTTTTTCATTGCAATGTGTCGATTTATTTAGCCGCAAGCTATGCGTAGGTACCTGAGCTTGTGTGTGTGTGTGTGTGTGTGTGCGTGCGTGTGTGTGTGTGTGTTTGTGTGTATGTGTGCGCTACAACTGGGGGGGGGGGGGGGTTACACATCACCGTACAAAGAGGTTGCGATACGCATGATTTGCTATGAAAAAAGGTAAACTTTAAAACGAACTGTACAGTTTCCCTACCTCAAACATTACATGGAAAAAATGCGGTTTGTTACAGACAAAACGTTTGCTGAAAATGAACCGTCAGTCTATAATCTTATCTGCAACACCAGCCCCCCCCCCCCCCCCCCCCAAAAAAAAGAAAAAAAAAAAGACCCAAACAAAAAAAAACAGAAAACACCCCGCCCTCCATATCACACCCTCCCCTTCTCAGCTCCCTGTCTTGCAAAAAAAAGTTGTGTTTGTGACAGCGCGTGTTAGACAAGGGACACAACTGCTGACGGTGCCATGCAACACAGGGTTGTCCCCAGTGCCCCCATCAAACACTGTCAATTGACTGAAAAGGGTAACAATGGGGAGAAACGTGAAATGAAAACACACCGGTGGATGGCCTGGTGGTTGGTACATGTCAAATCAAGTTTATTTTGGTCAACTTTACAGGGGGTAAGTTAAACAGGGGGATATGTTAAATCTAGTTTATCCAGGTCAACTTTACAGGGGGTATGTTAAACAGGGGGATATGTTAAATCTAGTTTATCCAGGTCAACTTTACAGTGGGATATGTTGAATCAAGTTTATCCAGGTCAACTTTACAGTGGGATATGTTGAATCAAGTTTATCCAGATCAACTTTACAGGGGGTATGTTGAATCAAGTTTATCCAGGTCAACTTTACAGGGGGTAAGTTAAACAGGGGGATATGTTAAATCTAGTTTATCCAGGTCAACTTTACAGTGGGATATGTTGAATCAAGTTTATCCAGGTCAACTTTACAGTGGGATATGTTGAATCAAGTTTATCCAGATCAACTTTACAGGGGGTATGTTGAATCAAGTTTATCCAGGTCAACTTTACAGGGGGTAAGTTAAACAGGGGGATATGTTAAATCTAGTTTATCCAGGTCAACTTTACAGTGGGATATGTTGAATCAAGTTTATCCAGGTCAACTTTACAGAGGGATATGTGGAATGAAGCTTATCCAGGTCAACTTTACAGGGGGTATGTTGAATCAAGTTTATCCAGGTCAACTTTACAGGGGGTATGTTAAACAGGGGGATATGTTAAATCTAGTTTATCAAGGTCAACTTTACAGTGGGATATGTTGAATCAAGTTTATCCAGGTCAACTTTACAGGGGGTATGTTGAATCAAGTTTATCTAGGTCAACATTACAGGGGGTATGTTAAACAAAGGGATATGTTAAACAGGGGGATATGTTAAATCTAGTTTATCAAGGTCAACTTTACAGTGGGACATGCTGAATCAACTTTATCCAGGTCAACTTTACAGGGAGATATGTTGAATCAAGTTTATCCAGGTCAACTTTACAGTGGATATGTTGAATCAAGTTTATTCAGGTCAACTTTACAGTGGGACATGTTGAATCAAGTTTATCCAGGTCAACTTTACAGTGAGATATGTTGAATCAAGTTTATCCAGGTCAACTTTACAGTGGGACATGTTGAATCAAGTTTATCCAGGTCAACTTTACAGTGGGACATGTTGAATCAAGTTTATCCAGGTCAACTTTACAGTGGGATATGTTGAATCAAGTTTATCCAGGTCAACTTTACAGTGGGAAATGTTGAATCAAGTTTATCCAGGTCAACTTTACAGTGGGACATGTTGAATCAAGTTTATCCAGGTCAACTTTACAGTGGCATATGTTGAATCAAGGTTATCTAGGTCAACGTTACAGTGGGATATGTTGAATCAAGTTTATCTATGTCAACTTTACAGTGGGATATGTTGAATCAAGTTTATCTAGGTCAACTTTACAGTGGGACATGTTGAATCAAGTTTATCTAGGTCAACTTTACAGTGGGACATGTTGAATCAAGTTGATCTAGGTCAACTTTACAGTGGGATATGTTGAATCAAGTTTATCTAGGTCAACGTTACAGTGGGATATGTAGAATAAAGGGGGGGGGTGGTTCAAAAGGCAAACGCTTAGTAAGCTTTAAGGCAGATCGAGTAAAAGAGAGTCAAAAATTTTTTTTTACAAAAGAAATTATAAAGATAAAAAGACCACAGAAAGATGATGAAAGAAATGGAGATAAAAGGGGGTAATCCCCACGTCTACACGGTCTCTTATCAAGTTCAAGTTCAAGTTTTATTAGTCCATAACCCCTGGGGGCATTTTGAACAATAAATACAATCAATACAATCATAATATATACTAATATAATAAATGAAAAAATAAAAAAAAATTATGAAAAACTGTTACAAATTCTATTAATAAAGTCCAAGATATTCTTTAGCAATTTCTTTTTCTTAGTAGCAAACAACTTTTTAAATTTAAGTGCATTAGGTTTTTTCCAATAGTAAGGTGATAACAACTCAGCTCTTTCTTCTTTGAAAAAATCACAGACAAATAAATAATGGAATTCATCACCTATATCTTGTGATACACATTTGGTGCAAGTTCTTTCTGACCTCGGGATGTTAAGATAACGTTCTTTCTGTACAGGCAAATTGTTATTTAGTGTTCTAAACTTCATCATTGAAACACATTGCTGATATGGCAGGTGTGTGACATAGTCTTCACATGCAAAAATATCTTTAAACATTCGATAATTCCAAAACATATTTTTTGTTCCAATTTCTGTAAACCATTTATGGATATACTGGTCATACAAGCTTCTTTTTACTTTCGTTTTAAACCATGCGCTTGAGTATTGAACAGTTTCTTGAAAAGTCCAAAGGCCAGAGAGACCAATTTCATTTAAGGTTTTTTCAATAAAACATAAATAATTAGATTCAATCATCTTGTTGATATACAATTTATAAGTAAAGCAATACACAATACTTGAAAATTTATTTTTATGAATAGGACTAATCAGTTTATACCAATAGCAAAGCATTCTATATTTCATATTATTTTTTTTTATTTTTTTTATTCAATTAATAAAACACAAGATAACAAACATGGTAACTGTATTTTCTGTTTGCACACATACTCTCTCATTTACATGCGGTTCAGAAAAACTTGTACATTATACAAAAGGACTAAAAATAGTCATACGTGAAAAAAAATATACGTGTCAACATGTGTAGCATCAAAATGATCATATGTCATATATTGATCTTTTTTTAAAAACAATATTCGCATCATAATGTATGGCTGTCTTTACATTATATCAAAGAAAATAAACAATAATTTGTTTTTGATTAATAAAACTTCAGACTAACGAAATCTCAAAACAACATGATTTCCAAAAATAATTTCCAGTGTTAATCGTGAATCGTTTTTTTTTTAAATGCTTACGCACATCTTTGCGATTAAAATAATGTGATTAATCTTCTTCATATTTTTGCTGTTACTTTTTATACCAAAAAGCACATCTGTAACATTCAACCTAATTCTTTCACCAATGTTTACTAAAATGTACATTTCAATATATTTCCAAAACCTGAGCACTGTTGGGCACTCAAAGAAAAAATGCTCCAATACATCAAGTTCATCCTTACAATATGTACAGTTTTTATCAGCCTTCACTTTCATTTTACACAATAAAATATTAGTTGGATAAATGTTTTGCAATATTTTCCAATGCAGTACACGTAATCGAACTTCACTAGTGACAGTGGCTGCTAAGTTCCAATTCTTTTCGTCAATTTCAAATCCTAATTTTCTTCTCCAAAATCCTTCTGAACAGGGTTGGCTGTATTGTTTTCCTACCAGAATCTTTGGAATTTCTTTTACTGATTTAACTTTTTCCCACAGAAGGTCGGAATGTCACAGACTGAACAATTTACATCGTTTATATCGACATTTCTTAAAAGGAGATGTACAGCTATTCGAACAACATTGTACTCAAGCAATCTATTTGCAGTGTAGCCAGTTCTTTCACACACTTCTTCATAGGTAGAAAAACGTCCATTCTCACACACATCGCTCACATACATTATACCACTTTTAATCCAATCCGCAAAAAAGAGTGGGTTTCCTTGACAAATTATATCTTTGTTGTTCCACAACAAACCGGAAACAGAATTACCATTATTATCGACTTGATTGTTATCAAGCCATGCCTTCAACACAGCGGACCAAAATTCCGATTTAATACTGTCCAATCCTTTAAATGGTTTGGTATTAATGTTCGCAAAAAAACACTCAAAGCGACTCCCAAAACGGAAAAACAGTGCTTTTAGGAGCCATGACCATTTCTGGTCTTCATTAGACAGAGTTAGGTTCACAACCCAGCTTAACAAAAAGGAACACTGCATCTGACGCAAATCAATCATATTTAATCCACCTTGCTTTACTTCGTTACATAAAACAGTTCTTTTCACCTTTTCAAATGCTTTTCTGTTGCAGTCTTTTTTGCGCCACACGAAACGAAACATTAACCTATTAATTTCAGTTAGAACGTCGTCTGGTACAATCAGCGCCTGCATTATATAGACAAAATGTGGCAGAATAAACGTTTTGAATACACAGACTTTACCAATAATGCTCAAATTCCTTTTCTCCCACACGCAGATGAGCCTTTTTGCAACATTCACTCTCTCTTCCCAATTCTCTTTCACTTTTGACGCACGCATATAATTACAGAAATATACACCTAGAATTTTCATTTTGTCTGTACATGCAAAACCGCAACACTCATTCCTACAATTCTTCCGCGACCCAAACCACATTAGTTTGGATTTTTGGTGATTTATGTTCAAACCTGATATTTCTGAAAATTTACCAATCAAAGCCAGGGCTTGGAACATGTCATGTTCATCTTGCAAAAACAATGTAACATCATCAGCATACAACAATACTTTCAAAACTTTATTCATATCTCCGTTGTTCCATAATGACATACCCTTTATATTTTTAGCCTCTCGAATTTTGATTGCTTAACAATTCAACTGCTAATACGAAGGCTAGTGCGGAAAAAGGACACCCTTGCCTTATTCCGGAATCAATATTAAAAAATTCAGATAACCAACCACAATAGTTTACACAACTTTTTGCGTTTTTCATCAAAACATCAACACATTTCACAAAATCAGTTCCAAAACCAAATTTTTCAAACATCTTCAACATAAACTCTTTGGAGATGCAATCAAATGCATGAAAAAAGTCAATTGACACCATCAATCCAGGCTTATTATGTAAATCTGCATGTTCTAAAACATCATCAACTAATCGCAATAAGGTTGAGACACGTCTACCTTTTATATACCCAACTTGATCATACATTCCATATTAACATCTAGTGGATATCTTCCAAGTTCGCCAAATATCATAGCATTTGGAGTTGATTTTCTTAGTTTGAAAACAATTTTATAAAAACGCAATTGAAGTTTAGTAGCAAGTTCACAGGAACCAAAACCCCATACCTCACATCCATATGATAAGATTGGAGCAATCATTTTATCGAACAGGTCAACTTGTATGTCCACAGGCAGTGACAATTGTCTACAAGTACGCAAGAGAACAAACATTGCCCTTGAGGCACGATCATATAGATTCTTCTGTGCGACTGAAAATGTATTATTATAATTAATTTTAAGGCCCAAGTACATTACATCAAACACTACTTCGATTAAATTGCCATTATACGTAAACAATGGTTTATTTCTAATTTTGCCTCTGGAAAAAACTATAACTTTCGTTTTGTTTACATTAATATTTAGACGCCATTTTAAACAGTATTCGTGCATTTTGTTTAAACATTCTTGCAGGTTTTTTTCAGACTCTGAGCAGATCACAGTATCATCCGCATACAGTAATAAAAACATTTGAAACAAAGCATTTACATCAGTATCATCCATTCCAACCACAATAGCCTCTCTTGACATAGATTGTAAACCATTACTGTTTTCCAACAGAAATGGCTTTAGATCATTTAAAAATAGAGCAAAAAACAGCGGTGACAAGTTTTCCCCTTGTCTAACTCCACACAAACTGGGAAAATATCCAGAACACTCGCTATTAACTTTAACGCAAGACTTGGCATTTTCGTACATATTTCTTACAGTTTTTAAAAACTTCCCATTAACATCAGAACTAACTAATTTCTCCCATAAAAATGCACGGCGAACTTTATCAAACGCTTTTTCATAGTCTACAAATGCACAAAACAGTCGCTTCTTTTTATTGAGAAAAATTTTTAATATACAATGCAAAGTAAAAACATGGTCTAGTGTTGAAAAACCTGTGCGGAAACCTGTTTGTTCTTGACCTAATTTATTATTACTCTCCAAAAATTTGATAACCTAGCATTTACAATTGCACTGAAAAGTTTTCCGAAGCAACTGAGTATAGTAATTCCTCTATAATTTGTGGGGTCAGCTTGGGAGCCTTTATTTTTGTACAATGGAATAATTTCACCTACAGCCCATTGTGTTGGAACCTTTCCTGACTGCAAAACAACATTAAACAACAATACATAAATATCAATCATTCGATCATGTGACGCTTTTAAATACTCATTAATTATTTTATCCTGACCGCATGCCTTATTGTTTTTCAGCTTGTCTATACATTTGATAACTTCCTCCTTTGTAAAAGGCGCATTAAGAAATTCATTACTTGCTTCGTTTAAGGGTTCATTACTATCATCCATTTCATTTTCATCACACTCTTGTAGTTTAGTGAAATGTTCGAAAAACTCAGAACAAGTTGGATAGTTAATTTTGGAATTATTTTTTTTATTTTTATTTAGAAGATTCCAGTATGCTTTCGGGTCAGTACTTCTTAACTTTCTCAAAGTTTTAACGAACTCATTATGATACAACTTGCATTCCTTTTTTATTGTCTTTTTGTATTCTTTAAAAGCACTTTTTTTCATGTTCATTGAACACATTTTTAAAGCGTCTTGCTTTGTTTTTCGCACGTACAAATATTTTTCCTTTCTCTTTGCATATTGCACTAAACCATGGTTGTTGCAGTTTGAATTTCTTTGAATGTGGCTTTTTCATAATTTTTTGTTCTTTAATTACACCGATTTTCTCAGCAGAACAATTTAAAATATCACAAATCTTATTAGTAACACTATCAACATCATCAGTTGTCGTACTCTCACTTGTAGCTAGCATATTTTGTAATTTAGTTTCAACAGTATAAATATCGTCCTCATTCAGATTAACTGCAAAAGCTAACTTGGTCCCATTGTTATTATCCCATTTTGGTTTTGTGTACTTGTTATCCTTTTCTCTACTTTTAGACAGCAAATCTTCATTTTTATTTTTTTTCACGTCGTCTGCTAGGCAATCATTAGCGCGTACTTCATTCTGTTTTAATAGATGCAAAACAACAGGACAGTGTACGTCAGAATACATTTCACAAAATTCCATCACAGAAAAATATTTAACTTTCGAGAACAAATCTTTTGACAGGATGCAATAATCAACAACGCTCTTATCCTTACATGTGCATTTACCAACCCCTATATCAACGCCAACTCTACCATTAGCAGTAACTAAGCCAGTCATTTTACAAAAATCAATCAATTTAAAACCAAGGTTATTAGTATTATTATCCTGTGAGGCCCGCTCACCTATTAGAGTACCAACCTCATCAGAGTCAAACAAGTCATTATCAATAAAACCTTCTGAATGCTGATCATCTTCAGACAACATTTCACTCAGATGACCAGTGCGGGAATTTAAGTCTCGTAAAAGACAGACATAATCACTATCTACCCCAAACTGCATACACACCTCTTCTAATTCAGCATAAACATCTTTATTATGGTAAGGTGATCCTTCTGGGGGAATATATAAAGCACAGAAAAGGGTGTCACGGCCAAGTATTTTCTTATCTAACTTAAAAAATAGCGCATTCTCACACATTTCTACATCCAAAAATCTATACCATATTTTCATCTCTTCTTTTATCTTATGTGACAGCTTTTTTTCTTCAAAAATAGTTATATTATTAGCGAACACTTCCCGTACTAAAACTAATACACCACCTGATTTTCTGCGAAATTTTCCTCTATTCTTATAGAATGTTATATATCCTGGCGGGAGCTGACACAAGTAAGATTTATCTTATCGCGTGTGTGTCGGGCACAGGCGCATTAAAACATGTTGCTATTAATATCGTTTAAACACGCTCCCTCTCTATTACTACTTAAAACACAGGCACCTAACATTACAATTACTGTCCCTACGCACACATCCTGCACAAAAAAAGGTGTCAACGGTCTCTAATCCTTACTACTGCACTATTATCAAAGAGTCTACCAGCTTTGCTATTATATTCTCTTTATCCTACATTATGCAATGGGTGCGCGCCTTCTACCTCAAACTTTCAGGCAGCTCCGTCGCTTTGAATCAACCTAGGGGAAGGGCTCCTAATATGGACCACTTTTTGTTTCATGCTGATAACTAGCTTGTTTTCTTGCGAAGAAGTTTCATTTTGTGTTTGGTAGTCCTTCTCTCTTAGGTTGACCGTTAGGCCTAATTAGAGTGAAATAGCTTTGATAGACATTCAGCAAAAATTAAATACAGAAAAAATCACATGGTCCATATTAGGAGCCTGGGCGCCTAATATGGACCAGTTAAGCGGCCTTCACGAGTGACTGCAAAAAGCCCCCTATACTTCAAAATAACATGATACAACTTAGTGTACAAGTCAGACTAATAAAGATATGCTTTAGATTTATCTGTTTCGGGTTGATGAGAGCATTATTTGAAGCACACCAGGAAACTAAAGAAGCTTATCAAAAACAGAGTGAAAATAAGTGAAATTATCAACTTCCACGAAAAGAAGACTTTTTGTTATATTTTTTTTTTAAATCTTGAGGGCTAGTTATAGTTTATTTCCAGCAAGCTTCTTAATGAAATAATGAAAATAGCCTTAAGCTTTTATTTTCTTCGATTTGTTGAAGGTGGTCCATATTAGGGGACTCGCACATACTTTGAGATTTTGCTATTATTTTTTGTTTGCAGTGGAAACTCGGGGTCAACACTGCTAAAATGTAACAAATACGGTCTTAGCTGTCATATATAGCAATTTTTGTGTGATAAAAGCTTTGGCTGTGGACAGAAACGAGTCCGTTTTAGGCAGCAAATTTAGAGTGAACGCTGCTAAAAGTGAAAAAAAAGAGAAAAAGTCTAACGGTTTTGAGATTTGTGTTTCTGCAACTGGTTTGACATGTGCAAGTTATCCTGAGAGGGTGAATACAGCGAATACAATTTTTTTGAGCGCTCAAGCGCCGTTAGTTTGTCAGAATAGGAGGTGGTCCATATTAGGAGCCGGTCCATATTAGGAGCCCTTCCCCTACATTCGAACTTGAATCATTTCACTCGACTTGGCAATCGTTCATTCGCATCAAAAGCAGTTCACCTTTTCTAACATAGCAAGGATTTACTTTGAACATTGCGCCACTGAGTTAAATGTGAGCATAATGTGTTCAGTGCCAAAGAAAAGAAGAACACATTTGACTGAAGATCGACACAAAAAGAAAATTACACGCTGTTGCGTCAAGGAGTGGCAAAACTGACTTCGCTTGTGCTTAAAGTGCAATTTTTGACGTCATAATCAAAATAGGACTTATAGCGTCACGGGTAAAGCTCCGTTTATACAGAGCGCAAACGCGAACGCGAAAGCGAACGCGGTTTTTCGTCCTGGAATATTTTAGTCATTTGTAGAGGAACCGTTCAAATAGAGTGCGAACGCGAACGCGAACAATTTTTTGTTCGTGCGAACGACCGACTTGATTGCCCCCAGAGCGAATTTTCTCAAAAGGTCGCGCGGCTTTTTTGCTATCAACCAATCAGCAGGTACTTCCCTTCCATCATTTCCACAAATAGAGACTTGTACGCCTGACCGTTCCAAGAAAAAGCTAGGCGCTAGCGTCAGTCTACTTTGCTTGTGAAGTTTGGAGAAGAATGGACAAAGACAATGGACAAGACAGAAGCCATGATTCTTGAGGTGGTGGTACTCTCCAAATTCACTTCTTCTCTGTAAAATTTCGTGCACTGACACACGCCCCTTTCTCTTTCTCTTCCTCCGTTGTTTTGCGTACAAATACAGTACTATGATCTCCTCCGTGTCTGACTCTACCTGCGCCATGCAGGGCCGGACTAGGCGAAGAGGAGGGGGGGGGGGGGTTGCCAGTGGTGGCCCAGGGGGATGTCCCCCCTGGCGGCAGGGGCGGATCAGTTCATTTTATGACTGTTTTTTTTCAAAAGTATATTGTGAAGATATGGGTGTGAAGGCGCGAAGCGCCGAGCCGACGGCGCGAAGCGCCTAGCTTGCTAGGGGGGTTCGGGGGCATGCCCCCCCGGAAAATTTTGAAAAAAAGGATGCAAAATGGTGCAATCTGGTGCATTCTGAGGATGATCATTACCAGTTTCAGGCAGCAGATTTTGTCACTGATTAATACCCCAAAAATTGAAACTCAATGTAAAATAAAGAAATGCATACCTCATTCAATATTTTTATTTTTTGGCTGGGGGGGGGGGTTCCGGAAACCCTAGAACCCACCCACCCCCCCCCCCCCCCCTCGTTGTGGGGGTCAGGGGGCGAAGCCCCCTGAAGCTGACGGGTAGGTCATATTCTGAGATAGGAAAATGGTCGCTCCTTGCATGAAACGGCATAAAATAAGCAATAATAAAAAAAAATTAAATAAGTAAGGTACATGTTTAGGCTAGGGGGGAGGGGGGGGGTTGCGCAACCCCCATAACCCCCCCGGTAGTCCGGCCCTGCCATGATTCCAAATGACCAAATTTTATCTCTCACAGCAAGAAAAAGACGAGCCGCCTCGAAATCCGTCGACGGTTTTCCGCGTTCGGGTTCGTGCTCTATTTGAATGGCAAAACTGCTCAAAAGTCGCGTTCGCGTTCGTGTTCGCGTTGAACGCGTTCGCGCTCTGTAGAAACGGAGCTTTATTTATTTATTTTTTCAAGAGGAAACAAAAAATTGTATGGAGGATGAAGTTTGTCTCGGTGACCTTGCATTAACGAGCAGTGAAAAACTACGTAGTCTAGCTCAGCCGCTAGACTGCAGTTTGACCCTACCTCATTTACATGATATACACACAAGTGAAGAGGTGGTTTATTTATGACATGGGGGGGGGGGGGGGGGTCAGTCTCACGTATGTAGGATGAATAGCCTCACGTACTTTCACCCCACGCACAACGCACCAAGCCAGGCATCAGAGGAGTTGGAACTTTACATGCTACATACTACATGTATCATCAAATGCAAACTCACACGCCGTTTTAAAAAGAAATTGACCTTTGGTCTCAATCCCGATTCGTTGAGTGAATCATTTCTTAACGTGGTGGCCAACATTGAGATAAACATTCTTCATCTCCGTATACATTACTTGACAACGTGACAGGTGAGTATGTGGTGCCTAACGGTTAAAAAAAAAAGGAAAAAAAAAGATTTTTGGTCCGAGAGTTAGCACCACTGCTTGCTTTTATTACTTTATTTACACATTAATTTATATGCTTGCTGTTTTCATTCATATACCAGTTTATGAGAAATATAGTATAGGGAAGGGCAAAAAATGCCAATCTTCGACCCGTACAACGCAACATAGTATACGGCGGGTAATTAACTCATGAAATTGAAATAATCTATATCTATATACGGCTTGTGTGTGTATGTCTGTCTGTCTGTGTGTTCGCGATTCACGGCCAAAGTTCTCGATGGATCTGCTTCAAATTTGGTGGGCATATTCAGGTAGACCCCGGACACAATCGTGGAAAATTTTGAACACGTGCGTGCTCTCAGCGCGCAGCGCTGAACCGATTTTGGTTTTTCTGTACATCCATTCCCAGTAACTCTTCCTTATCTTCTCCAGTGTTTTGCGCGTTTATCTCCCTTCCTTCGTACGGTGCGCCGGCGAAGCTGGCGTACACCCGGCTTTGCCGGGTCCCCGGCAAAGCCGGGTATGCGGCTCTACTTCTTCTCGGCGAAGCGGGTATTCATCTAGTTAAGACATACGTGCTTAGGTAACTAAATAAGACTAGCAAGGAGAATACTACATGGCTTGCTGTGAGTACACCAGACAACATGTTATACCTGGACAGTAGTTTAGTCTGAATCGCTCTACACACACACACACACACACACACAGACAGACAGACAGACGCACATACACCACGACCCTCGTTTCGATTCCCCCTCGATGTTAAAATATTTAGTCAAAACTTGACTAAATATAAAAATTGACCTGCAAGTCTGTCACGAAGTGGTTTGCATGTGAATTTATTATGCGTTTCTGCCCTTTTGCACTGTCTCTACCCTTTCACACCAAACACTTCAAAAACAGAATTTGGGAGGATGCAGGCTCATTATTTCCTCAACCCAAAAACAACATACTTCTTCACTTTAAATACATCAGTACGAAACAACTTTTCAACACAGTTCGCACAATCTTCCAGCTTTCACTCAAGGCATGTAAATACATATTATAACCATACTTTCTCAAATATTGATTAACGCACACAAGAAGGTACTAACAGACACTCACGAGTTCGTATCACGGCTCACTGCATGTCGCCAGTTCACTTACTTGTCTCGCTGAATCCTCGTAGAATAATGAATTCAGATGCCAACACACAGAGATGCTAACACACACCTTTCGCTGAAGATGCCGACACACACCTTTCACTGAAGATGCCGACACACACCTTTCACTGAAGATGCCAACACACACCTTTCACTGAAGATGCCAACACACATCTCATTGAAGATGCCAACACACACCTTCCAGGTTTCTCCCCGAGAAACCCTTCCGCCCGTAGCGGAAACAACCGTCGTCAGCTACGACCGGTATCGATGAAGACTCCACTCGTCTAGTCATCTGCGCCGAGGTGGTCCCTTGCTTCCACCGTCGTCTAGCGCTTCTCTCGTGTAAGGTCCCTCCCTTATACGCCATGGAAATCCCTCATGGAAACTCCTAAAGAATTTAACCAAGTCTTAATACAACATTCTCTAAAACCATCTCTTCTTCCAAACGTTCATGTACCACTCATACATTCTCGTTCATTCCACGTTCACATTCCGTACAGATTCAATATCCAAACTAACACTTAATCAATGAATAACACTCCCCATACAAAGCATGACCGTCTTAAACATAACATAAATGCGTAGCAATTATGTTCAAGAAATTCCCCATGAAAAACCGTGAAACAATTACATCAAGAATTCTCCCAACGCTTCACACTAAGATTGGGTGCACTTTATAGACACTAACCTTTACGCTCCAGCTATGTATTCCAACGTCAATAATATACAACATAGTAAATCATTTACCTTAATTTGTTCTATTGTCGACATGTTTTCGATTTAGAGTCAAAACATAGTCGACCTTATGTCAGCAATCTGACGTCACATAAAAAAAACAAAGAGGAAAAATCGAGGGTCAAATCGACACATAACATATAATTTGCATTAAGAGAGCTACCTCTATGCTCTTTCATCACCAAAACATAAGCACGATTCACCTAAAACTAATATAAAGTCTGTACTGACAAAACTGAGCTGCAGTTCTCATTCAAATGCCCTACTTGTCTAGGCGTTTCAGACTCAGGCTACTTAGCATACATAACTTGAGTCTCATTGTGTTTCAGAGCCAGTCGTGATGCATCTTGACGACGCCCTGAAGGTGATCGGGGAGTTCGGGCGGTACCAGAAGACACGACTGTTGTTGCTGTGTGGCTTTGCCGTCGTGTCCGCCTGGCACGCGCTCAACATGGTCTTCGTCGGCGCCGAGCCTCGCTTCCACTGCAGCACGCATGACGTCAACACCACGCGCTTCAACTTCAGCCAATCGCAGCTGCAGGAGATGCTGATCCCAGCGCCGGCGGACACGCAGTGCTACCGGTTGAATCCGGATGAGGCGTTGCCGGAATTGGTGGGGAACGCTAGCGATGTGAACGTGACGGGGATAGGCCGGGAGAGCTGTCCTGCGGGCTACGTCTTCTACACTGACCAGTATGACTCCACCATCACGTCAGACGTAAGACTTTTAGCTCACCTTTAAGGGATGATGATGATGATGATGATGATGATGATGGTGATGGTGATGGTGATGGTGATGGTGATGATGATGATGATGATGATGATGATGATGATGATGACGATGACGATGATGATGATTGTAGGAGAGATGGACAGACAGTGAGGCAGACAGATATATAACCACTGCTCGTTATACACTGTACGCGGGATCTTTACTGTCAGGCTTAGAAGCTCTTACTCAATGCATGTGTGTGCAGTTTGAACTGGTGTGTGATCGCAAGTTCTGGCGCAGCACGTCGCGGTCAGTGTTCTTCGCGGGCAGGCTTGTGGGCGCCGTCATCTTCGGTCAGCTGTCCGACAGGTCAGTGTTCCGTTGGTTGAAGTGTTCTGTGGTCTCAGCCCTGTGTTGATAGTCAATCCTGTGTTAAAAGTCAGTCAGTCCATTGTTGGTCTCAATTAAGGCAACCTTGAACGGTTGAAAACTGACGACGTTAAACACCAAATAAAGAAAGAGAGAAAGTCAGCCATGTGTTGACATTCAATCAACTTGTGGCATAGTTAGTCTCACGTTCAAACAGTCAGCCTTTTGTTGTAGGCAATGTGTTGTGTTGTGTTATGTTATTCAGCTGTGGGTCGTTCCCGTACGGATGCTTGTGCACTGTGTACTTCCTTGACTGTTGGCTAGAGACACTGAGAGGAAGACTACTGCAGTGCTGTCAATCTGCTCTGCCCAAAATGTGAACAGTCCCCCAGATCTTCTCTACCTTATTACACGAAGGCGTCGGGGAAAATGTGGTGGTCATTGTGTGTTCAGAGCTAATTTCCTTTCTTTCCTTTATTTGGTGTTTAACGTCGTTTTCAACCATTCAAGGTTATATCGCGACGGTTCAGAGCTAATGATAATTGTATAAACAAATAGACACGAGAAAAGACAAGCAAACAAACAAACAAACAAGCAGACAAGCATACAAGCAGACAAACAAGGAGACAGACAAACACACACATTTTATACAAACAAACAAACAAACAAGCAGACAAACAAACACACCAACAAACAGACAATAAAAGACAAGCAAACAAACAAACAAACACACCAACAAACTGACACAATAAAAGACAAGCAAGCAAGCAGACAAGCATACAAACAAGCAGACAAACAGACAAACATACAAACAAACAAACAAACGACAGAACTACTGACGACATCTGACTGTTCTTGTCGCTCCAGGTTCGGGCGCCGCCCCCTGTTCTTTGTGGGCGTGGCGATGCTGGTGGTGGCGGGGGGCGTGGCTAGCGCTGCTCCCAGCATGCTGGTGTTCCTGCCCATGTACTTCCTGCAGGGCGCCGCGCACACCGGGGCCTTCCTCGTGTCCTTCACGCTCTGTGAGACTCGCCTCTGTTGTTACAGTAAAGCCCGCTGTTAAGACCCCCCGATTTCAGACTTCCTCTTTGCTTTTTACATTTAGTCAAGTTTTGACTAAATGTTTTAACATAAGAGGGGGAATCGAGACGAGGGTCGTGGTGTGTGTGTGTGTGTGTGTGTGTGTGTGTGTGTGTGTGTGTGTGTGTGTGTGTGTGTGTGTGTGTGTGTGTGTGTGTGTCTCTGTCTGTGCGTGTGTGTGTGTAGAGCGATTCAAAGTAAACTACTAGACCGATCTTTATGAAATTTTACATGAGAGTTCCTGGGTATGATATCCTCAGACGTTTTTTTTCATTTTTTGAATAAATGTCTTTGATGACGTCATATCCGTCTTTTTGTAAAAGTTGAGGCGGCTCTGTCACACCCTCATTACATTTAGTCAAGTTTTGACTAAATGTTTTAACATAAGAGGGGGAATCGAGACGAGGGTCGTGGTGTGTGTGTCTGTCTGTCTGTCTGTCTGTCTGTCTGTCTGTCTGTCTGTCTGTCTGTCTGTCTGTGCGTGTGTGTGTAGAGCGATTCAGACCAAACTACTGGACCGATCTTTATGAACTTTGACATGAGAGTTCCTGGGAATGATATCCCCGGACGTTTTTTTCTTTTTTTCGATAAATACTTTTGATGACGTCATATCCGGCTTTTTGCTTCATCTCTCACCCAGTCACATTATTCTGACACCGGAACAACCAGTCCTAGCACTAACCCAATAATGCCAGACGCCAGGCAGAGCAGCCACTAGATTGCCAATTTTAAAGTCTTAGGTATGACCCGGCCAGGGTTTGAACCCACGACCTCCCGATCACGGGGCGGACGCCTTACCACTAGGCCAACCGTGCCGGTTACATGGACTTGTAATAGACAAATTCCGGAATTAACTCGGTCGGTTTTGTATGGGTTGTGTAAGAGTGAATATTCTTGAACAATATGAGGAGCCATTTCGCGCGTGACATTACATGTATTGGTCAATCAAATGGTCCTTGTCAGTTTGTGACGTGTCACAGTGTTGTGTGACAGCCACAGAGCTGGTAGGACCCAAGTACCGGGTGATCGCGGGCTTCGTCATCCAGAGTTTCTACAGTGTGGGCTTCATGTCTCTGGCCGGCATCGCCTACTTCATCCGGGACTGGCGCTATCTGGAGATCGCCATCACTGCTCCTGCCGTGCTCTTCGTCGTCTACTGGTGGTGAGTACATCTGTAGTATGAGTCGAAGGGTTCATGCATGTGTACCGCAGTTAGTTCATGTGTACTTCATTCGGGACTGGCGGTTTCTGGAGATCGCCATCACTGCTCCAGCCCATCCTGAACTCAAGTCAAAATGAGTTCGGCTCATTCTATCCCTGACAGGATGCCTTGGTTTTCCTTGTCTGGCGAGGAAATCGATTTTTTACATATTTAGATCTTTTCGTAATGTGTTATGGATGTAAGCAGATTCGCGTTCGTCGATAATGATTTTTCATGGTGTTGTGTAATTTTTAAATTACAAAGGAATTGATATGTAGGACAGTTTCAAGCGAGCTATTTTTCGCGGCTGTATTTACTGTGCAAACAACTCTAAATATGGCAAAAGTGTCACGTGATAATCAACCGTTTGGTTTCCGCGCTCGCTGGAGCAGACGATTTTTTGACAGTGATGCAACCATATTACGGTCTCCTTCCGGCAGCAGTCCCAAAATGTCGACTTGTTTTGACCTTAGAACGATGTCTTTATCATAACTGTGAAGAACAGAACGGAGATCACTGTTGAAGTCGGCCAATCTGCAATCCTTTTGGTCTCGCGAACACTGCTCGTGAACAACATATGGGAGATAACTCTGTATTCTTGTTTTAATAGATTCGCGTAGGACTTTAGCGTCCGGTCAGAGAGATATTTGGCGATAGCCGTTGAGCGATGAAGATCAGAATGTGCACCAGCCGTGCTCTTCGTCGTCTACTGGTGGTGAGTACATCTGTACTGCGAGGAGTTCATATGTACCGAAGTTAGTTAATGTGCACTTCACAAGGGCCTAGAAGATCGCCTTCGCTCCAGCTGTTCTCTTTGTCATCTAATGGTGGTGAGTACACCTGTACAATGAGGGTTCAAGTGTACCAACATTAGTCTGAAGCTGTTTCAGTTATTGTTTAATAAAGTTGTTGCAAAAACGATTGTCAGTTTTGAAGCAGAGTGAAGTCGTTTAAGACTGTGGCTTGTGCTTGTACATGGACAATCTCCGCACAATCTAGGACGAGTCAGCCTGAACGTCGCACTGTAGCCTGTGTCAAAGTGTCACGTCCTGTGCACAGGTTCCTGTCGGAGTCTATCAGGTGGCTGTTGTCGCACAACGAGGAGGAGCGCGCTCGACAGGTGCTGACGGAGGCGGCTCGGATCAACGGTCGCGAGGTGCCCCCCGAGTTGCTGAAGGAGCTTCAGAGCGACCCCGCCATGAAGGCCACGCGCCAGTACACCGTGCTGGACTGTGTGAGGACCCCTGCCATGGCCAAGCTCTCCCTCAACGTCTGGTTCAACTGGTCAGTACCTGTCTTTCGTCTGTAACTGTAAGGCCCCCACCCTTACCCCACCCCCTCTTTCACCCCCCACCCCCTCTTTCTTTCACCCCCCCCCACCCAAAGGTGGTGAAGGAGCTACAGCGGGACAGGTCCCCCTACCTCAACTTGTGTCTGTCTCGTGTGTGTCTAACGCTGTGTCAATGTGTCTAACGCTGTGTGTATGTGTGTCTTACGCTGTGTTGATGTGTGTCTAACGCTGTGATGATGTGTGTCTAACGCTGTGTTGATGTGTCTAACGCTGTGTGTATGTGTGTCTTACGCTGTGTTGATGTGTGTCTAACGCTGTGATGATGTGTGTCTAACGCTGTGTTGATGTGTGTCTAACGCTGTGTTGATGTGTGTCTAACGCTGTGTTGATGTGTGTCTAACGCTGTGATGATGTGTGTCTAACGCTGTGTTGATGTGTCTAACGCTGTGTGTATGTGTGTCTTACGCTGTGTTGATGTGTGTCTAACGCTGTGATGATGTGTGTCTAACGCTGTGTTGATGTGTGTCTAACGCTGTGTCGATGTGTCCAACAGGCTGGTGAACGCCCTGGTGTACTACGGCCTGTCTCTCAACACGGAGAACCTTGCGGGGTCGCCCTACCTCAACTTCTGCCTGGCGGGGGCTGTGGAGATCCCGGCCTACCTGCTGTGCATCGTGCTGCTGAACAGGGTGGGGCGCCGTCTGCCACTCATCGTCACCATGTACCTGGGGGGCCTGGCCTGCATCCTCAGTGGCGTCATACCCAAACACACGGAAGGTGAGACTGGCTAGTTGTGTGTGTGTTGGGGGGTAAGGGCGTTGTTTGTATCCTGAGGAGCGTCATACCAAAACAAAGGGAAGGTAAGGCAGGGTTGTTATGGGACCTTTTGTATGAGACGGAGGGCCTAGAGGCTTCCAACATGAAGCAAGGGCAGAGGGGCTGCCATGTTGAAACTAATGTGGTATGTGAAAGGGGTATTTTTGGGTTACTCCTTGAGAAAAAAAAGGCACATGTGCCGGGTAAGGGGATGGGTGGTAGGTTTCAAGTTTCAAGTTTATTGGTCCATAACCCATGGGGGCATTTTGAACAATACATACAATCAATACAATCATGATATATGCTAATATAATAAATAAATAAAATTAAAAAATAGAAAATAAAAAAACTATGAAAAACTGTTACAAATTCTATTAGTAAAGTCCAAAATATTCTTTAGCAATTTCTTTTTCTTAGTAGCAAACAACTTTTTAAATTTAAGTGCATTAGGTTTTTTCCAATAGTAAGGTGGTAACAACTCAGCTCTTTCTTCTTTGAAAAAATCACAGACAAATAAATAATGGAATTCATCACCTATGTCATGCGATACACATTTGGTGCAAGTTCTTTCTGACCTCGGGATGTTAAGATAACGTTCTTTCTGTACAGGTAAATTGTTGTTTAATGTTCTAAACTTCATCATTGAAACACATTGCTGATATGGCAGGGTTGTGACGTAGTCTTCACATTCAAAAATATCTTTGAACATTCGATAATTCCAAAACATATTTTTTGTTCCAATTTCTGTAAACCATTTATGGATATACTGGTCATATAGACTTCTTTTTACTTTCTTTTTAAACCATGTGCTTGAGTATTGGATATTTTCTTGAGAAGTCCAAAGGCCAGAGAGACCAATTTCATTTAAGGTTTTTTCAATGAAACATAAGTACTTGGATTCAATCATCTTGTTGATATACAATCTATAAGTAAAGCAATACACAATACTTGAAAATCTATTTTTATGAAGGCTTTCGGAACCTGAGAACTCCCCCCCCTCCCTCCCCACCCCTAAAGAAGGATGATGGTGATGGGGAGTTTGGAGGGGGGGGGGGTCGTTGTGTCACATATTGTGCAGTGTGATGTGTGCAGGCATGCTGTGTTCTGTATGACGTATAATGTGTGATGTGTGTGGTTTACGACGTATATGTGGTGTGTGTGACCACAGCGCTGCAGACGGCGACCATAGTGTTGGCCATGGTGGGAAAGTTCGGCATCACGGCCTCCTACGGCATCATCTACCTGGCCGCCGCTGAGGTCTTCCCCACTGTAGTCAGGTGAGACTCACACACCTGGCGCACCTGTCAGCGGCTTTTACCTGAGTTTCAGGTGTTTTGTTTCAATGTTTGTTTGAAGAGTTTCAGGTGTTTTGACTGTTTTGTTTTTTCAATTTCAGTTTGATTGCTTTTGCTTGTTTCCTTCTTTTCCCTTAACAGGGCTTTTGACGCCAGGAAAACACGTCTTTCTGACGTAATAAAGTGCTGACGTTTTGACTGTTGTTGTAAAGAGTGTTGGTGCTTGTAAAAGCGGTCCTTAATGAAGCTTCGTGAAGTCTTTTTACCGAAATTCAGTGTTAAAGCTTCGTGATGTCTTTTTACCGAAAATTCAGTGTTAAAGCTTCGTGATGTCTTTTTACCGAAAATTCAGTGTTAAAGCTTCGTGATGTCTTTTTACCGAAAATTCAGTGTTAAAGCTTCGTGATGTCTTTTTACCGAAAATTCAGTGTTAAAGCTTCGTGTAGCCAGCTACGCGAAGTAGACTTCGCGAAGTCAACTTCGGCCAGTTAAATCATCAAATCGAGCTTTTAAGTCTACAGGCGTTCGCCAAATTCTACACATACAGGTACACGTCTTGACTGGGTGGCCGAGTGGTAACGCACTTGCGCTCGGAAGCGAGAGGTTGCGAGTTCGACCCTGGGTCAGGGCGTTAGCAATTTTCTCCCCCCTTTCCTAACCTAGGTGGTGGGTTCAAGTGCTAGTCTTTCGGATGAGACGAAAAACCGAGGTCCCTTCGTGTACACTACATTGGGGTGTGCACGTTACAGATCCCACGTCTTTCCTGGCAAAATTGTATAGGCATAGATAAAAATGTCCACCAAAATACCCGTGTGACTTGGAATAATAGGCCGTGAAAAGTAGGATATGCGCCGAAATGGCTGCGATCTGCTGGCCGATGTGAATGCGTGATGTATTGTGTATCTCACACGGCATAAATAAATCCCTGCGCCTTGAATATGTGCGCGATATAAATTGCATTAAAAAAAAATTTTTTTTTTAAATCCCCGCGCTTAGAACTGTACCCACGGAATACGCGCGATATAAGCCTCATATTGATTGATTGATTGACTACACGTCGTGGATCTAAATCTCTAATATTTTGCTGACACGTATAGGCGCATTT
The DNA here is from genome assembly GCF_037325665.1 of Littorina saxatilis. Classification (NCBI taxonomy): domain Eukaryota; kingdom Metazoa; phylum Mollusca; class Gastropoda; order Littorinimorpha; family Littorinidae; genus Littorina; species Littorina saxatilis. The sequence continues at coordinate 23,476,618 of NC_090247.1, forward strand.
ACACTTTCCTGTAAAGCTTTATTTGTCGTTTGCGTCTTTGCCGGTGTGTCACTATAGTTTGCGTCTGTCTGTGTCTGTATCAGTGTGTGTGCCAGTGGCTTTGTGCTTTTCAGTCTGTGTTTGTATTTGTCTAAGTGTCCGTGCTTGTTTTAGTCATCAGTTGTATGCTTATGTGTATGTGTGTGTGTGTGTGTGTGTGTGTGTGTGTGTGTGTGTGTGTGTGTGTGTGTGTATGCGCGCGTGTGTGTGTGTGTGTGTATGTGTGTTTGTGTGTATGCGCGTGTGTATGTGTGTGTGTGTGTGTGTGTGTGCGTGTGTGTGTGTGTGTGTGTGTGTGTGTGTGTGTGTGTGTGTGTGTGTGTACGTGCGTACATGAGTGCTTGTGAGCGTGCTGTCAGACAAATGCTAAACTGCCTGCTTATATTTTCACTCAGTGTGACATACCATACGGATGTTTTGAAAGCAGTGTCGACCTGTGCTTGAAATAGCCCCAGACAAAGTACATTATTATTAGATAAGATCATTAAAATGTGTATCAAATTTTGTTAGTGTCAGCAAGTTGAACAGAGTTGGAAACCATGGGGAAAAAACTCGGATTGAAGCTGGATCGTACCCACCTAATTTGAACTTGGGTGGTGTCCCTTGGTCAAAGCCAACCCACAGATCTAAAAATATGTTTAGATCAGTGAGCGAACTTGTGGTTGCAGCCGTGGATTCCCTCAGGATGTTCTTCACGCTTGACGAAATACGACACATCGCAATTCTTAGCTCTAGAACAGCAAACAAGCACCAAATGTTGTAGAGTGGTCGTCACTATCTCACCAATTCTCTGTCACCCAAGGAACATCGGGATGGGCGTGGTGTGTGACCGTCACTATCTCACCAATTCTCTGTCACCACAGGAACATCGGGATGGGCGTGGTGTGTGACCGTCACTATCTCACTGTCATCACAGGAACATTGGGATGGGGGTGTTGTGTGACCGTCACTATCTCACGTCACTATCTCACCAATTTTGTCACCACAGGAACATCGGGATGGGGGTGTTGTATGACCGTCACTATCTCACCAATTCTGTCACCACAGGAACATCGGGATGGGGGTGTCGTGTGACCGTCACTATCTCACTGTCATCACAGGAACATCGGGATGGGGGTGTTGTGTGACCGTCACTATCTCACCAATTCTGTCACCACAGGAACATCGGGATGGGGGTGTTGTGTGACCGTCACTATCTCACCAATTCTGTCACCACAGGAACATCGGGATGGGGGTGTCGTGTGACCGTCACTATCTCACCAATTCTCTGTCATCACAGGAACATCGGGATGGGCGTGGTGTGTGACCGTCACTATCTCACCAATTCTCTGTCACCACAGGAACATCGGGATGGGCTCGTTGTGTGACCGTCACTATCTCACCAATTCTCTGTCACCACAAGAACATCAGGATGGGCTCGTTGTGTGACCGTCACTATCTCACCAATTCTCTGTCACCACAGGAACATCGGGATGGGCGTGGTGTGTGACCGTCACTATCTCACCAATTCTCTGTCACCACAAGAACATCGGAATGGGCTCGTTGTGTGACCGTCACTATCTCACCAATTCTCTGTCACCACAGGAACATCGGGATGGGGGTGGTGTGTGACCGTCACTATCTCACCAATTCTCTGTCATCACAGGAACATCGGGATGGGCTCGTTGTGTGACCGTCACTATCTCACCAATTCTCTGTCACCACAGGAACATCGGGATGGGGGTGTCCTCCATGTCGGCGCGTATCGGGGGGATCCTGGCGCCCATCATCCTGGAGTCGGCCTCCGTGCTGCCCGTGCTCCCCATGCTGCTGTTCGGATCGCTGTCCGTGCTCGCCGCCACCCTGGCCTTCCTCCTGCCAGAGACGGCCGGCAGACCCCTGCCACAGCTCTTGGAGAACGTCGACATCGGCAGAGGATGGTGGGTGGATAGTGTGGTGTGGTGTTGTGGTTCTGCTGTCTATCTGTCGTTGTTTTGCTGTGTGTGTGTGTGTGTGTGTGTGTGTGTGTGTGTGTGTGTGCGGGCGTGCGGGCGGGCGTGCGTGCGTGCGTGCGCGCAGCATGTGTGTGGCTGGCTGCACGCATGCGTGCATATGTGCGTAAATGCGCGCGTGTGTATGCGTGCACACATGTGTTTTCTCTGTGCACAAATAATAAAACTGGGTTGCAGCAAAAGTAAGAGCACAAGACGCGAGGAGTCAGGATTGTGAACGTTGCACTGTCTCTGTGTTACAGCGCCTCGTCGTTCTGTTGTGGCAAGTCGGACAAGGCGGAGATCACGGTGGACAACGATATCCCCCTGAAGGACGGGAAGGGCAAGAACGGCAACTCTGTGTGACGAGGAGGCGGGGAGGAGGGGGGGGGGGGGGGCATCTCATTGTCGGATTCAAACGCACGGCCGCGACTATCAAGTTGTATATAGCCAGTGGAGACACTTCTTTCGGCGACTGGGTGCTTTATAAGAGCGAGTGAGAGAGAGAAGGGGGTGCAGAGAGAGAGTGTGTGTGTGTGTGGGGGGGGGGGGGGGAGATGGAAAGAGAGATATGGTAAGAACGTTCTAAACCCTACACGTTTTCGATTCCGATTGTTCTTGCCTTGAAATAATAATTCGGAAACCATTCATTTACTGAACTGATGCAGCAGTCGTATTTCAGTGTAGTCTGCTACGTATACAGCCGCACTCGCCTAAACGAAACACGCTTAAGCAAAAAACTCGGATATCTGAAACCAAAACCAATTCCCCGCCAGACCACCCTCTTTGTAAGACTATTTCTAATTCGGATAAGCCAAACTCTGTCAAAAAATAGCTAACTCAAACTCGGACATCTCAAACATGATTTTGACAGATAAGCCAAACTCTAAACACTGTCGATCACGTCGGAGAGACTTTTTTTCTTTTTTTTTTTTTTTTTTTTGCTTGAAAAAACACGTCAGGAAGATAAATATATTTCGTCACGGCTATAATTATCATACGGAAGCGAACACGTCACCTGTTTTTGAGTATGCGGAGAAACTGATGACGTGTAGAAGGAAGAGATCTTTGTGAAGAGCAATTCTACCTGAGGAATATATGTGCTCATTTTGAGCGAGTGAAGATCAAACCACAATAAACATGCAGCGAAACAAAACATTTGCCTCTAATTTTGTTTCTTTACTTTCTTTAATGGAGAGGGTTTCATTAAACATTACATTTATTATGATTTACTTGAAATCATTTTAACAAAAGCGTAGTTGCTTGTGGAATCTTTGGTTTTGTTTCTGAGATGTGTCTCTGTTTTCACCATTTATTTTTACAGTTGGCTTTGAGGTATTAATAAAGCCCCACTGAAGAAAGCACTTGTAACTTGTCACTGTTTTGATCTTATTCGTGTAAACACACACACACACACACACACACACACACACACACACACACACACACACCACGCACAGAGAGAGAGAGAGAGAGAGAGAGAGAGAGAGAGAGAGAGAGAGAGAGAGAGAGAGAGAGAAACATTCCAAGTGATTTTACAACTTATCCTGACAAAATTCGCTTAAGCCGAACTGCAGGGTAATTTCTCGGGAAAGGTTTGGCTTATCCGAACTCGGATATGCACAAACTCGGATAAGCGAAACGATTTTTCATTCCCCTGGCGAGTTCGGCTTAAGCGTGTTTGACTGTATTCCAAATACTGATCTAGCTGGTACTTATCGGAATAACACTTGTTTTCTGTTAGCTACTGGGAATTGTATACTAACTCATCATTTCGTAATGTGGATAATAAGCTACATGCCACTAGCACGGCATAATTATGAGAAGAATCTTCGCAAGTCGAAACTGAAAAATTAGACACAGCGGGTTCTATTTTTAGATCAGTGGCACAGGCACATGCAATCTGTCAGAAAAAAAACCTTCTGCTTTAATTGAGAAGCAGGAAATGTATGGTCATTTGGTATTGTGGAGAATATAAGCTACCTGTCATTTATTAATTCTGAGGATGAGAGTACAGTCTCGCTCAGGCAAAGGGCGGAAGAATACGCTGTGTGGAAAAGTTAGCGCACTCTTGGAGTGCGCTAACAGTTTTGAGCGCATCGCCATTAGCCAATCAACTGGTTCACATCAGTCATGTGACACCAGTACTTACTGACAATTATTATTATTGTGTAACGGTTGTATCAACATTCGCTCAAAGTTCACTTGGAGGTCCACATGTGCCAGCAAAAGCCTAAACAAAATAATTATTTTCTGTCGTGTTGTTGCTAAATATCAGCATTTCATATGTTTGAGCGTGTTGTTCCTGAAAGTGGAACATAGATAAACTGCTGATGTAAAGGTTCACTAGCAAATACCACAAACAGCTTACGAAAAATTAAAAAATCAGTTGTTTACGTGAGCAAATCGTTTCGTTTCCTCTGTATTTTTTTTACCAGTGTCTTGCAAAATACCTCTAGATATGAGGGACACTCAGCGTAAAACTACATTGTATGTTGCCAAATTAACGCATTAAAGACGCCTTGGAAACATTGTTCTTTGTTATTATTATTTTTTTATTTTTTTATTTTTTTTATTTAACTATTTATGAATGTTCTGAATAATTCTTTTATTTAAATTTTCGTATAACATATGACTGTTTCACTTTCTCTCTCAAAAATATATGTTCGTATTAGTGTGGTTCGTAAGGTGTTACTACTACAGAATTATTTCACGTTGTGTGTAAACATGCCTATCATACCGATGTATATTGGATGCTTTGAATATGAAACATGCATAGCATAACATAAACAATGTGTTAGCACTACAGTGTGTGTGTCATGTTTTGTGTAACATGCCTGTCATGATGAATTAAGTGTGATCAAAAGTTTGTTCATGTGGAAGATGCTTATCATTACGTTACCATGATATGACCATGACAATGAATGTAACTTTCATGTTTTACGTCAACGAGGTGCTTCCTCCAAAAGCGTATGTTAACATGAAGCGAAGATGTCGGAGCAAAATGTTTCGAAAAGAAAAAAAATTAGCGCTGATAAATTATAAACATGAGTTTGAGTTTTCTGTGGGATCATCGATTTTCTTTCTTTTTTTAACTGAGAATTTGGCTTTTCTTTAATTTAAAAAGATTCAGAGGGACTGTGAGCTAAAATATTGCACAGGGCATCGTCGCCAACAGGAATGACGTCAAATGCAAATAGAGCTCGGAAGGAACGCGTCACACAGTGACGAGAAATATAGCATCATAAAAAGCATGCGCATCGCATGCGAGACGATTTGCAAAATCGTATGCGTATCGCATGCGTGAAAACGCATGCGTATCGCATTCACGTATGCGATACGCACTCGACTCGAGTGCAGAAATCCGTGTTCGATTTTGTGCATGCGTGACGCGCTCGATTCGAGTGCAGACCCAACAAACATTATGCATGCGTGCCGAGTGTTTTACGCATGCGATCCGAGGGTGCAATGTTTGCTGGGATTGTTTGTAAGCATGTGTAAAATAATGAAATATGACAAAGTGTTAACAATACAAGTAATGTTTCATGTTGTACGCTTACAGTGCTTGATCGCTACAGTGCACGTTTTATTTTGCCTGTGAACATGCGTATTACAATGACGTATGATGAATGATCTTTCTGTGACGTATATTGAGTTATCTATTTGTGACGTATAATTACGTCTGATGAATGATTCTTTATACAGTGAAAGATGCTTATCAATCACTACGATGTATAACTAATTTGTGGTGGGGTTTTTTTTCACGTGAAAGATTGTAACCATTTCATTGTGTCATGTTGTGGTGTATTTGCTAAAACGTGATGTGAATGCGCTACATGTTGTCACGTTGTTGTTGTTGTTGTGTTGTTGTTGTTGTTGTTGTTAAAGCCGAAGCTTTTTATTTTGCAACTTCAACTGTTGTATTGGTTCCTACATGTTGTTGTTGTTGTTGTTGTTGTTGTTGTTGACTGTGGTGGTTAAAATAGTGGTTGGTGTGGTGGTAATTACAAAATGAATTACATCTGACATAAACTTGGCAAAAAAATTATTGCAACAATTTTCGCACGCTAAGAAAAACATTAAAACGCAATTTATTTTAGTTGAACATATATGACCCAAAAGGTATACACATTTTGGTCATAACTTCTGAACTTTCCAAAGCAAATCATTGAGAACTTGAGCAGATATGGCTCTTTGGGTGGAGGACCCCCTCAAAAATGGCCGCAAAACGTGCCCTTTTGGGCCTCAGAAACGGTTGACACCTACCGCCTTTGACAAAAGGCTACATAAAGACTAGAGAAGTCAGGTGCGGAAAGCAAAATGTTCTGAACAGGAAATTGAATGGCCTTTCCAATGGTTGTCAGAAGTGTTTGGTTTGTGCATATTCTGATTTTTTACAGATTTTAAAATACGGGGCTATGGTTTTTGTCAGGTCGATTTTAGGGGTGACCTTGTTTGACAGGCTTTCACGGGATGCCTATACAAAGTACCATCAATCGGACAAATGATATGTACAGCTGACATAATTAACTTTTGGGGCATATAAAGTTTAACTAAAATGAATTGCGTTTTAATGCTTTTCTTAGCGTGCGAAAATTGTTGCAATAATTTTTTGGCCAAGTGTACATGAGACGAGATCGGTGTTTGAGTTCTATTTAAAAGTGTCGTCAGGCAGGTTGAACAACGACTTAAAAAAATCTGGACACAACGCGCAACACACACACACACACACACACACACACACACACACACACACACACACACACACACACACACAAGAAATTTAGACACTAAGTTCAGCATTGACAACATGACTTTATTCCTGTACACAGCGCAGTCTCTATACACCTTCCTGCCGACAACCTGGCTGTTCAGTTATTGTCACGACATTGACCCCCCTTCCACCCCCCCCTCCCCCCCCCCCCCACCTTTATTCCCAGATCGTCTTTGACTTGCGTGCAGAAACTGAAGTAAATAATGCCATCTTTCCACGAGAAGCTTGACGCCAGCATGGCGTCGTTGGCTGTCCACAGGCGGAAGGTATCGTCCACTGGACTACTACTATCACAGAAAGACTACAAGGTATGTCACTCACCTTCGAGTCTTCTGTGTTCTTGGAGTCGCTTCCTGGGGAAAAATATTGTTCAAGACGGTTTGCCTCTTCCTACAGTCTGTGTAAGGTCAAATAAATACAGTTGAATGATTGTTTGAACTATTATGTGCCTTTAGTTTTCAGCTTCCGTCCGCTGCAGGTTGTTTTTAACCATCATTTGGACGAATCTTCGTTTGCGAGCCGCTAATCCACTTGGGGACAAATCATATATCCGCACCGAATATGCATACCAGCGCTCATTGGTCTAAAACATATGTAAATATTGTGCAGCAAAGGGAAGCTACCCACGGGAAAATAATCATCGAATATCCTGTTATTAACCAATGAGCGCTGGTATGCATATTCGGTGCGGATACATGATTTGTCCCTTACACAGACTGTAGGAAGAGGCAAACCGTCTTGAACAATATTTTTCCCCAAGAAGCGACTCCAAGAACACAGAAGACTCGAAGGTGAGTGACATACCTTGCAGTCTTTCTGTGATAGTAGTAGTCCAGTGGACGATACCTTCCGCCTGTGGGCTGTCCTGGATCATTTACAACGCAAAACAGTTCCAACAAATCACCTAGACAAAACACATGTAGGCTACCTGGCCAGCCCGTACATTTCACATACAGACATTTCACATATAATACATTCTTGCAAGTGGTTCACGATGTTTTCGCGCACTATTATACCAAGCAAGCTATCATTTCAATCAACTTTGCACGTGTGAAGAAAGCAAAATTTCTGACAAGGAATTCTTTAAAAAAAATTGATTGCGCAAGGTCGCCAAACAGCGTAATTATGCTGCGGTTGAGAGGGTACTCTTCCCTATTTTTTCGTTGAAGAAAATTTGCGAAAAGCTGCAAACGTAGTCATGCGTTTTTGTGTGTGAAGATGAGCCTACACTGTGAATAAACAAAATGGGTTGAAAATCCCAGCAGATGAAGGAAGATTTTCCGTGACAGGTAAGTAAACATGTATCAACGCTTGGCACTTTAACGTGGAACTTAAAATGCTGCGAGGTTGGAAATGTTATCGCAGGCATACACACACTCACACACACACACACACACACACACACACACGCACGCTTATCATGATGAAGAGCTACCACTCCCTGCATAGACTATAGAGTGGGTTTGGCAATGTTGAGAAAAACCTGGTGATAATACAGCACACTTTGACACAAAGTTGTCTGAGAATGACACTGAGGAGAATGAGGAACCCGTTGCAATAAAGCGGATAACAATCATCACACTTGAGTCATATCCTCTCAGCTGCGAAAAGTTCATCGCAACTCTCAGTTTCATTCTCTCCCCCCTCCCTTCCTCCCCCCCCCCCCCTCTCTCTCTCTCTCTCTCTCTCTCTCTCTCTCTCTCTCTCTCTCTCTCTCTCTCTCTCTCTCTCTCTCTCTCTCTCTCTCTCTCTCTATATATATATATATATATATATATATATATATATCTTTTTCCTTCTTCCTCTATCTCCTCCCAATCACTCGCTCTGTTTTTCACACACACGCACACACGCACGCACGCACACACACACACACCGGGCACATACAGACACACGACGTTATTGAGACAAAAGAAAAACCCTGATGCAGAATACTGGTTCAGAGAGAATAACAAGTTACCTAAAACGAGTCAAAATACTGGTTCAGAGAGAATAACAATTTACCTAAAACGAACACCATTTCGCCCCCGCCCACCCCCACCCCCTGCACGCACACACACTCACACACACACACTATCTGCGCCACCCGTAACCGCACCCCTCCCCCCTACATATCACCAACTAAAAATGACAGCGAGCGACAGAAATGCAAGTGACACAAAATGCCCTATAAAAGGTCACAGAACAGCAGAAGGATATAATACGAAATACATAATTAGGTAGAACAGATACACAGTGGTTGTAGCCTGTGACGATCGATTGTCAATATGAGTAAGAAGAAGCAAGTACACAGTTCATATATACAATAGTATGTATGTGCAGTCAAACATAAAATCAATTTCATATATATAAAGATGCAGTCAAAAATAAAATCAATTTCATAGGTTTGAAGCATTATCAAAACAAACACACAGGTGGGGTGAATTATTATCTTTATAGCATACAGTATTATGGTAGCGGCCCTATAATACAAAGTATTGTGGTAGCCGCCTCGTTTTCGTTGTGTTGGGTACAAATCTCGAGTCACATATCAGAATACTTAAACAACAAATACTTGATAGAAAAATAATCAGTGGTTTTATGCACATAAAATCATGTTCAGTACAATAACTATAGTGACCCTGTGTGCTGAGAATTGTGTAACGCATGTTACAGCACAGTAACTATAGTGACCCTGTGTGCTGAGAATTGTGTAACGCATGTTACAGCACACAGTACATGTATATCATTCTGTCAAGTGCTAATGAGGATCTCTAAGAGTGTTAGCTGTTTCATCAATTTTTATTTGTAAAAAATATATATAACAAAACCTCACACTCACTTAATTCAAAAGAAAACAAGTCGCGTAAGGCGAAAATACATTTAGTCAAGTAGCTGTCGAACTCACAGAATGAAACTGAACGCAATGCAACGCAGCAAGACCGTATACTCGTAGCATCGTCAGTCCACCGCTCATGGCAAAGGCAGTGAAATTGACAAGAAGAGCGGGGTAGTAGTTGCGCTGAGAAGGATAGCACGCTTTTCTGTACCTCTCTTCGTTTTAACTTTCTGAGCGTGTTTTCAATCCAAACATATCATATCTATATGTTTTTGGAATCAGGAACCGACAAGGAATAAGATGAACGTGTTTTTAAATTGATTTCGAAAATTTAATTTTGATCATAATTTTTATATTTTTAATTTTCAGAGCTTGTTTTTAATCCAAATATAACATATTTATATGTTTTTGGAATCAGAAAATGATGGAGAATAAGATGAACGTAAATTTGGATCGTTTTATAAAACAATTTTTTTTTTTACAATTTTCAGATTTTTAATGGCCAAAGTCATAAATTAATTTTTAAGCCACCAAGCTGAAATGCAATACCGAAGTCCGGGCTTCGTCGGAGATTACTTGACCAAAAGTTCAACCAATTTGGTTGAAAAATGAGAGCGTGACAGTGCTGCCTCAACTTTCACGAAAAGCCGGATATGACGTCATCAAAGAAATTTATCAAAAAAATGAAAAAAACGTCTGAGGATATCATACCCAGGAACTCTCATGTCAAATTTCATAAAGATCGGTCCAATAGTTTAGTCTGAATCGCTCTACACACACACACATACACCACACCCTCGTCTCGATTCCCCCCTCTACGTTAAAACATTTAGTCAAAACTTGACTAAATGTAAAAACCAAAAGGTTAAGCGTTTACCCCAAACGCTGAAAAACCGGCGCCAAAGAAAAATAAAATATGCACGGATGGAAGGTCATGGCGGATCATCACATTTTGCACCAGGAAGGGCAACAATTCTTAAACTTTAGAAGACACCATGGGTAGTCTCCCATTGACTCCGTTGGTGGCGGAAGGTGTGTAGATGACGTTGTTGGATGCCGGCTTGTCGTGGCTGTCTGTGGTCAGCGGTTCTCTCTCCGGACCTTCTCCCGTGTGGGGGTGGAGGGTCTCCACGTCAAACTCGACGTCCTGTGTCCCCGCCCGCCGCCTGCCCTCCACTTTCCTGCAAACGGTCAGGTGGATAACAGTTAATACAATCATGAATTTGTCTTTACAATGCAATTTTGAAAAAGAAAAAAAAAATCGATTTTTTTATTTTTTTTTATTTTTTTTTTAGTAACAATACAATCATGACATTATTAAAAACAAAGAAATGGTAACTTATCGGAACGTTTAATTCGCGACAAGACGAATCGTTACAACCCTAACCCTAACCACGGTATTTCTACCCGATGACAAGAAATGGACACTGTGGGAAAAAAAATTTAATAATAATAAATGAGCATTTATATAGCGCAACATCATAACTTTACAATTATGCTCTTTGCGCTTGACACATTTAAAATTAAAACACAGTTATATAAGCATTTACATCTACATTCATAGTCAACAACGCTTAATTAAAAGCATACACCATCAAACATACATTACAAAAGATTCTTCCACTAAACTAAGTAATAAAAACATGAATAAAATAGGTAGTAAAAAACAAGGAAATACCAGCTGAATACCCTTAATCAAACAGAACATGTTATCAACAATGCTGAAAACAGTCCTAGATGTTTATATACATTATCACTAAAACAACAAATACACTACATGTAGCCTACTGATGGACTGAGAAAACAAAATCAGGGGTTGTATTTCTTGAAGAGGTGCGTTTTAAGTGCTCGAATGAATGCTTGGGGTGACTGAGAGTGGCGGATGTGAAAGGGGAGAGAATTCCATTGTGTGGGTGCGCAGAAAGTAAAAGTGCGTTGTCCGTATGTTTTGGTTTTGGTGTGTGGAATGGTAAGGATGCGACAGTCAGAAGAGGCACGGAGTTGTCTTGCTGGAGAATAGACGGTGAGGAGTTCAGAGAAGTAAGCAGGAGACGAGCCAGAAAAGAAGTTAAAGCAGAGGGTGGACAGTTTGTAGTCAATGCGGGCTTGAATAGGTAACCAGTGCAGTGTGTGAAGAAGTGGTGTTGCGTGATCTCGTTTTCGTGCTTTCAGAATGAGGCGTGCTGCCGAGTTTTGGACTTTTTGTAGTTTATGCAGGAGGTACAGAGGACAGCCAGAGAGAAGAGAGTTGCAGTAGTCAAGTTTAGAAAGAACAAAGGCACAGACAAGAGTGTTAGTTGTTTGAGAGGAGAGTGTGTGGCGAATGGTGCTGATCTTACGAAGCTCAAAATAAGCTGCTCTACAGACTAAAGATAGTGTTTGTTAAGGGTCATGTCAGATGAAAGGGTGAATCCAAGGTTTCTAGCTGATGGTGAGAAAAGAATGTCGGTGTTGCCTATTTGAACAGAAACAGGTTGGGGAGAGGGAAATGTAGTGTTCTTCTTTTTGCACAGTAAGACTTCAGTCTTATCATCATTCAGCTTGAGTTTGTTATCGACCATCCAAGATTTAACATCAGTGATGCATGTCTGAATGGTCTGGATGGCGGAATGTGTCTCTGCAGGGGGACTGGGTTTATACAGCTGGGTGTCATCAGCAAAATACTGATTTAAAACAGAATGGTTTTGAATCAGTGTGGAGAGGGGCTTAGTGTACATGATGAAAAGGATGGGACCGAGTACTGAACCTTGAGGAACACCGAAAGAAAGTGGGGCTGGAGCAGACATCTGGCCATCGACAAGCACAGCCTGAGTCCTGCCAATGAGATAGGACTCAAGCCATGCTAGCGGTGGACCGGATATGCCGTACAGAGTCTGAAGTCTATGGAGAAGCGTGACATGGTCAATCGTGTCGAACGCTGCAGAAAGGTCAAGTAGGGTAAGCACTGACACATCACCACCATCCAGAGCAGACAGAATGTCACTGATTACTTTAAGTAGGGCTGTTGCAGTACAGTGAGAAGGGCGATAAGCGGACTGAGAGTGCGAGATCAAATCATGGGTGTTCAAATATGACAACAGCTGCTTCAAAACTACCTTTTCAAAAACTTTGGACAAGAATGATAAATTAGATACAGGACGATAATTCTTCAAAATATTGACATCAAGACTAGGTTTTTTGAGAAGTGGTTTGATAAGTGCAGTTTTGAACAATGATGGAAAAACACCAGATAACAGGCTATCATTGACAATTTGAGTAAGATTTGGCAACACAACACATCAAGATTCTCAAAAAGCAGTGGTGTGGGTATGGCATCAAGTGGACAAGTTGTTGGTTTGGACTTCAGAATAATGGATTTAAGGTCTTTTTCACTGATTGGCTGAAATGATGGAAAAGAACAATCAGTCGGAACATCAACATGACTGGAGGAAGCAGAATGTGCACTCATCTGATCAAGTTCAGAACGAATATCAGAAACCTTCTTGATAAAATAATCACTGAATACATCTGGCAGCTGACTAGCGGGGAAAACAGTGGGAAGTGGGGATACCTTACTGCGGCCGGTCAACCGGCAGCAAATATCGAACAGTTAATTGCTTGAATCGCAAGCAATAATCTGGGTTTGGAGGAAGGTTGTCTTTGCTGCGTGTACTAACTTAGTTACAATGTCCTTTGCTCCTTGAAATATTTGTTTTTGGACAGTAAGACCCGTCTTAAGATACCTGCGCTCAGCAAAAAACAAGTGTATTTGCAAGTATAAGACGATCACGTGACCGTTCAGTGTTGACACAACGAAGCACAAGTCTACTGCAATAAGATAATCTTCTGACCGTTCAGAACTGTTTGACGAGTTCTTCCAACACGTATTTCAACTTTGCACTGAAAATCCGGCAGTTGAATTAACAAGGAATGGATTATTGCCACATTTTCCAAGTAGTCTTCTGCATTGCCTTTTGTCTACCTTTCTCCTTCACAAGCTGGAGGCCTCTGACATTCCGTGTTCTTAAATTATCAAGTATATATATATTCGAAAACATATATGTAAATAAAAAAAATTAAAAAATAAAGAATTGATTCTTTTAAATGTGTGTTTTCCGCATATTATGCCGGTGGGATCTCGAAAGACAAACCGCTAGTGACAACCACGATTGACAGTCTAGGCATGCATCCAACATGGCGACCAGAAGCAGCGTCTTACCTGCCGAACTTCTTTGCATCTTCCAGTGACTCGGGCAGGTGTCTGTGTAGAGTTTCCGGTAGAAAGACGCACAGCAGGCCGACGCCTATCGTGGTTGTCCCAAACACCAGCAGGGGCAGGGCGCGCCCAAACTGACCGCCCACTATGTCCTCCTGAAAACAACAGTAGTTTCGGTTAGATTGGATCACTGACACCTCATCTCACAAGCTGTAATAACTGTGTGTAAGGCGTCATAGACGAACTTACTCTGTAGGGGGTTTATGGGTTTCTTGGAAACACCGATCTGTGCACTGAGGAACGAGATTACATCGTCAATGCAGATAGTCAGCTCCGAAGTGCGTACTATTGAACTAAAAGATGGTCAATTTGAGCGAACAGTGCAAAAAGCACAGATCGGAGCTAGTTCTCACTGAGATGTCGGTCAGTCGCAAGATTTGACTGGCATAGATCACCGACCATGGGCGAATGCAGGCCGCCCGCCAGTGTTACGTTTAGCTTGCTTCAGTGTTGCCAAGCAAAAGCAAGGAAAAGCAACTCTTCAACGACTCATACAACTTGACAGAGTCAGGGCTCCCCACGGACGACCCTCCTAGTGCGTCCCGGGACCCCCACTTTCAATTTTTAGAGGGTCCATGGACCCCCACAGCAGAACGTTAGAGGCTCCTAAGGGTCCAAAAGCCGAAAAGTCCCAGTGTACTTATAAAACATTGTGGTCACGTATTGTGTACTGTGAACGATATTCTTCCTTGGAATATTTTAGGTGGACATGACAATCCAGGACCCGCTCTTTTAAAGTCTAGTGCGTCCCGGGACCCCCTCCATACATTCCTAGTACGTGTTTTCGGCTTCTAGTGCGTATATGACGCAGGGACGCGCTCTATGGGGAGCCCTGCAGAGTTATTTCAGAACATTATCTATTTCGCATACTATCAAACATTCTTTAGTCTTCGACTTGTTACCCATTCCGCCTTCTTCAATGCGAGCACTGACGTGACGACTCACCAGGTCTGCGATGTAAGGGGAGATCATGCCGCCCAGCCTGGCGAAGAGACACGTGACGCCCATCAGAGAGTTGCGCACGATGGTTGGGAACAGCTCCGCGGAGTACACGTAAATGATGGCGAAGGCAGCGGCCGCTCCCAGCTTGCCGATCAGGGCCAGAGCGATGGTCAGCCACGTCTTGACCTCTGTCACACACACACACACACACACAACACGCCGGTCAATCACACACACATTGGTGGCAAACCGGTCAGCGACACAGAGGATGAGTTATAAATCACTTCATGTCAAACAAAAGTTAGAATTCCCATCATGATTAACTTTCGTAGTATTTAATATAATTTTTTTTTTATTCTCAGCATCGTTGTTTCCTTTGTTTACGCCTGGTATTATTCGGGCTGAGTCAATTTCGCGAAGTCTACTTCACGAAGCTTGCCGCCAGAAGCTTTGGTGCTGAATTGTTGGTAAAACACTTCGCGAAATCGTGCTAAGACAGGACAACAACAACAACAACAACAACAACAACAACCAACAACAACAACCAACAACCAATAACTCACCACCAGCAGTATAGAGGACGGCAAAGATGGTGCTGAGACAGGCCCCTCCCCCTAGCATCATGCAGCCGATGTGCGTGACCTTGCGCCCCAGCCTGTTGAGCAGCAGCACGCAGCCAGTGTAGGCGATCAGCTCTACCACCGCCATCAGCTGGAAGTTGACGTACACGCTGCCGCCCAGGTTGCCCGAGTTCAGGCTCAGGCCGTAGAACACCATGGAGCACACCAACCTGTCAACGACACAATCAACACCATGAAACACACCAACTTGAACACAACAACACATGTTTTAATACAAATAAGATGAACCGTGCTTAAAATCAAAACACATCACGACATGACACGATTCATCATGACATTTCTTCTTCTTTTTTCCTTCGTGGGCTGCGACTCCCACGTGACTTACACTTGTTGGCACGGGCTTGTACGTGTATGTCCGTTTCCACCGCCAAATAGGCACGGTCAAACTGTGATTTCGGGGGATGCATGCTGGGTATATTTGTGGTTCTAAAACCCACCGAACGCTGACATAGATTACAGGATTTGTTGTGCGTGGTTGTGCTTGTGTGTACACACGAAGGGTAATAAGTTCTAGCAGGTCTGCACACATACGTTGACCTGGGAGATCTAAAGAAATCTCCACCCTTAACCCACCAGAAGCGGCCGGGATTCAAACACCAAACCTTCCGCGCGGAAGGCCGACGTCCTAACCACTGGGCTACACACACATCTACAACACGACATGCAGAAAGAGCGCAGATGACAAGAACGGGTGATGATCTGATGACAAGAACGGGTGACTATCTGATGACAAGAACGGGTGACGATCTGATGACAAGAACGGGTGACGATCTGATGACAAGAACGGGTGACGATCTGATGACAAGAACGGGTGACGATCTGATAAACAAAGAACAGTAAGCGCTCTAAATGCATGCAATCTGTGCAAAAGAGTAAGTGAGAGATATGGGGAACCAATCTCCTGGCACCTAAAAGAATAACAAGCATTGAAATAAACTTGCGACTTTCATCGTCTTTCATTGGTCAATATTCTCCCCTGGTCCAGCAAACAATACAACGCGACTCAAGAAAACTCAACTCAACCCCATCAACACAACACAACACAACACAACACAACACAACGCAACACAAAACAGCATCGCACAACACAACACAACACAACACAACACAGAACAAAACACAACACAACACACTCACCAGTTGAGACAGAGGATGACGGTGCGGATGAAGAGGACGCGTGACGTAAAGATGTGCCACACTTTCTCATTCTGGCTGACCTCATCGAACGTCTTGTTGTCAAACACTTTCTCCGGTAACATCACCTTGTTGACGCGCGCAGCGTGACGTATGATTTCCTCCGCCTCTGCGTCACGGCCACGTGCCAACAGCCAACGGGGGGACTCGGGGATCAACCTGCCAAGAAACATGGAACACTCAACATCTGACCAGAAGATAAATCGTCAGTATCATACGTTTTATCTGCATCAATAAGTGAAAGCGAAGGCTTGAAGGTGCCGTGAAGATCGTCTCAACCAGACTCGGGGTGGTGAGGTTTTATGTTTCGAGTTACCATTTAGTCGATTAGTAAGATAGTCTGAGTATCAGTCAATGCAAAGAACAGTAATCATGTACAGAATCCCGCCACTCACCACCAGTAGGAAAGGAGCAGCAGGATGGGGAAGGACATGATCATCTGTACAGTATGACGTCACTACTCACCACCAGTAGGAGAGGAGCAGTAGGATGGGGAAGGACATGATCATCTGTACAGTATGACGTCACTACTCACCACCAGTAGGAAAGGAGCAGCAGGATGGGGAAGGACATGATCATCTGTACAGTATGACGTCACTACTCACCACCAGTAGGAAAGGAGCAGTAGGATGGGGAAGGACATGATCATCTGTACAGTATGACGTCACTACTCACCACCAGTAAGAAAGGAGCAGTAGGATGGGGAAGGACATGATCATCTGTACAGTATGACGTCACTACTCACCACCAGTAGGACAGGAGCAGTAGGATGGGGAAGGACATGATCATCTGTAGCTTGTCCCAGTCTCGCACCACGTAGGCTATTCCGCCGAGCAGCATCACCCCCGCCGACCAGAACATCTCCACAACGATGCCCACAAACATCCGTTTCTTGGGACCCACCAGTTCCATGCCTGTGGGAAAAAATCCATCACTTTCTGAATACGATAAATGGGAAAGCTGCTCTGAATACGATGGATTTCATGAAACTAGGAATGGTGCTTTGTAAGGACCACTTCAAACGAGCAAAACAATTCAAACTGCCTTTGTTGAAAATACACTGACGCTGAGCATCCCTTAATGTTAAAGGTACTGGAAGGGTTCAGTCCAGGTTCTGCGCCCACTTACTGGCTATAACATCCACTTTCAAACCGCAAACTTGCACAATACGCCGCCTAGAGAGCTCTTCAGCGGTAGAGGCTGGCTAGATCATCTATCAAGAAAACTACACGAGGTGGACAGTTAGCTCGTTCCACGGACGTCGACACGTCATGGTCATTTAAAAGATAAAGTCAAAATATTGACGATAACAAAGGCGACGACGAGGGTAATAATGAAGACAAGGTTTCTCACCCAGCACGAAGATGACGAGGAAGAGGCCTGAGATGGTGAATCCCGTCAGGAAGCGCAGCACCACGTAGATGACGAAGGATGGCGCCCACGCCACGGCGATACTGGACGCCGCCTGCAGCGCCACCATCCCCATCAGGGCCAGCTTGCGTCCGATACTTTCAGGGTACATAATCATAGCATCAGCTTGCGACCAATACTGTCAGGGGTCATATTCATGGCATCAGTCTTTGAGTCTATGTTGTTGCGCTTTATTATCAGCTTGCGTCCGATACTGTCAAGGGACATAATTATGGCATCAGCTTGTGACCAATACTGTCAAGGGACATAATCATGGCATCAGCTTGTGACCAATACTGTCAAGGGACATGATTATGGCATCAGCTTGTGACCAATACTGTCAAGGGACATAATTATGGCATCAGCTTGTGACCAATACTGTCAAGGAACATAATCATGGCATCAGCTTGTGACCAATACTGTCAAGGGACATAATTATGGCATCAGCTTGTGACCAATACTGTCAAGGGACATAATCATGGCATCAGCCTGTGACCAAAACTGTCAAGGGACATAATTATGGCATCAGCTTGTGACCAATACTGTCAAGGGACATAATTATGGCATCAGCTTGCGACCAATACTGTCAAGGGACATAATCATGGCATCAGCTTGCGACCCATACTGTCAAGGGACATAATTATGGCATCAGCTTGCGACCAATACTGTCAAGGGACATAATCATGGCATCAGCTTGCGACCCATACTGTCAAGGGATATAATCATGGCATCAGCCTGTGACCAAAACTGTCAAGGGACATAATTATGGCATCAGCTTGTGACCAATACTGTCAAGGGACATGATTATGGCATCAGCTTGTGACCAATACTGTCAAGGGACATAATTATGGCATCAGCTTGTGACCAATACTGTCAAGGGACATAATCATGGCATCAGCCTGTGACCAAAACTGTCAAGGGACATAATTATGGCATCAGCTTGTGACCAATACTGTCAAGGGACATAATTATGGCATCAGCTTGTGACCAATACTGTCAAGGAACATAATCATGGCATCAGCTTGTGACCAATACTGTCAAGGAACATAATCATGGCATCAGCTTGTGACCAATACTGTCAAGGGACATAATTATGGCATCAGCTTGTGACCAATACTGTCAAGGAACATAATCATGGCATCAGCTTGTGACCAATACTGTCAAGGGACATAATTATGGCATCAGCTTGCGACCCATACTGTCAAGGGATATAATCATGGCATCAGTCTTTGAGTTTATTTTATTGTTGCTTCATTACCAGCTTGCCACCGATGCTGTGACAAAAAGTGACTGAGTCAGAATCACACATTTTGTTGACATGATTGTAGTCATTTGCTAATACTCAGCATATTCGAAATAACTCATAATAGCATTTGTATCACCTCTATGCGCATTTAAGTTTCTACAAGAAAAAGTTGATGAAACAGTTAGACGGTGACATGCGGCGTAATACTGAGGACAACAGGACAAGTTGATGATTTCAGTCTAATCAAGTCGTTTGGCACACATTTTCCCAAGTTTTAATGATTGTTGAACATATTTTTAATTGTTTATTTTTGTTTTTGTTTGATTTAATTTTGTCCGTGTTTTATTTTTTGGTGCAGGCTTAGAGACAAGCAAGCCCAGGGGACTCACATGTCAGCGACGATGCCGGGAGGAGGTGGGGGTGGGGAAGGGGGGGTGTGTGTATGTGTGTGGGATGTAGACCTACATGTCAGCGATGATGCCTGTGGTGAAAGCGCCGACCAGCAGACCCGCCATCAGGATCATCCGAGAGTGAGAGCGATACAACTTGCGTGAACACACCAAGTCCCACTAGGGAAAAACATGTCAAACAAACGTCAAAAACTTATCAATCTTTGAGATACAGGGGAAAAAGATGGGTGATTCTGAAATCCAGGAGTCAATATATTAGCTCGCCTATTTCCAGCATTTTAAATCAACGGTCCTCATGAATTGTCTGTGCGTTTGCATGTTTGTCTGTGCGTTTTCATGTTTGTCTGTGATAAACATTATGTCCTTTTGCAAATACCCTACTACCTCTGAGTGTCCCATGTAATTTTGTTCTGAACACTTTTTTGAAAACAGATAAGTATATTTACAGAAGTATGAAGAAGGAGACATATCTTAAAAGGACACCCATCACTCCCCCTAACCCCTCCCTGGTTAAAACAAATAACCTAGCCCACCTCATGGCTTTGAATCGCACCATTGCACAGTGTGGACAAACGTGAACCGTTTGAGTTTTATTTTCTGTCAGTGCACTTACAGATTGACGCCCAAGACGCCATAGACTAGAGGCAAAAAGTAAAAGACCCGAAAAAGGATAAAAATTTATTGTCATGCACAGGATGCGCATTCGAACGCGTGTTCTATAAGAAATGATTCACATTCCACATTCTTAAAAAGACTTTCAAAGAAAATGTCCTTGCTGGAGGGACCCATGACCCTTAACCCTTTAATGCCTGATATGTTTCCGTTATCAAGGCAGTGAAAAGCCTGCACAGCTTTGGAGAGCCCTCAACGGACCCTCGTGTCTTGTTACCACTATCTTTAACAGCCATACACACAGCCCCGACAGCTAATCTTTAACAGTCACTTGCGGTGTGACCTGTAATTCTCATGGCGTGTCCCGGTAAGCCGGTGGAAAAATGAAAATGCCAAGTAGGTCACACGTCCAGGAACGCGCAGACAGTTCACCTGTTCTTTATATCTTTTTGACCCAAAGCAAAAATAACAAGGGGCTCAAGTTGCATCATCGCCGGATCACAAAGGGTGCACTGTTAAAGTTTGCCTAGGAGTGGAAATATTTCCACTTACCACCGAACTTTATGCACTCGCGTGAGTTTCCACATGCACAACCATCTCACAGAAGACTTATCACGTATCAAATTAATTTGTAAAACTGAAACGAATGACCTTTTTGCTTATGTCCGTTATTTCAAAAGCTGTACATAACCTTAATTTTTGGTACAGTCTTTAAAACCCAGTAATAGGACTTTGGCACCGGTAGTGTTCACCATTAACCGTGTATGCAATACACAATACATGTACAAAACAATAGTCAACAAAAGCAAAACTCAGATCGAACTGTTACCTTGGTAACGGCAGACGAACTGTAGGTGGTGGGGTCGTAGACAAATCTGGAACACTGCGTCGTGTCTGTTTCCATGGTAACGTTGTCCTGGTAAAAGACGTTGCATCTGGAGTAGCCCCCCTTCTCCTCCATGTCCGGGTCTAGTGGGATGGAGGTGTTGACTCTCTGCGCATGCTCGGGGCTGTGCAACGACCACGTGTCTTCCGCGTAGCCTGGCAACGCACACCTAGGAATGAACGAAAATAGTGAAATTATAACTATCTCTAAATTTAAAGTTTTCAGAATAATCTAACTCTTGCAAGGGCGATATTTTTGGAGAATCTGAGCAAATAGCTGCACTGCATACCACATCAGATAATCCAAACAATAGAATTAATCTTTTTTAAAGAATGTTTCGTATCTGCTAAATCCTGGCTCAGCAAAATCAGTCTTGAGTCTTGAGAATACAAAGAAAGCTCATATCTGCAGAGCACGTCAGTTTGGCAAATTTTAAGAATACTGGGTAAGCTTATACGACTCAAGACTCAAAATTGTACTGTCCTTTTTAAAACGAGGAAAATTCCCATCTAGTGTTGGGCGGTTACAGACAAAGACCTGAAATACATCACATTTACTACGAATTAAGAATTGCACTCTTAGTAACTGTGATGTATTTTATGTCTGTAACCGCCCGACACCGGCTGTACAAGTACAAGCCTTGTAAACTGTTGCCCGCCAAACTGACCCCTCAGCGACACTTGACCATCCTTTATGAAATTATGATATTGCCGTCTGTGCTAAAAAAATAAATAAATAAAATAAAAATCTCTACAACATGCCACAAGCACACCGAGCAGTAGTTGACGAGAATTAGCCGGGTGGGAAGGGGGGAGCCGCCAAGGACCGAGATTGTTTGCTTTTGCATTAGCCGATGAGAATGCGGAATGGTCAGCGTAGTTGTGTGTGTCTTAGGGTGACAAAAAAGCATCATGCGAACGTGTTTTATTCAGGTTATCAACATAAAGACGGGCCAAAGACAGACTAATTTCACTCATTCGGAATGGTATCTGTATTGCAAAGCGCTTGACTTCCCTTGTCACAGCAGTAAGCGAAGAAGTGTGGAGTCAGCAGAAGTGTGCCCTGACCTCCCGGTGACAGAGTCAAAGGCGATATACAACACGATATAGGCCATCGGATATTTCCGTTGAGGGACAGTCAATATGAAGTCAGTGGAGATAAGAGGTGAGAGCGGTATTGGTGAAGGCACGAAGCCACGACGTGTCTCGTCTGTGCTAACGTCCTCACAGATAACTTATCTGTTTGGGATATGTATGTGATGATATGAAAAATAACTAGCCCTACACGTTTACAGAGAGAAAGAAGCAGAGGGGGGAATAAGTGATGATATGCTACACGTCTCGTCTTTACTGACTGTTGTCACTTATATCGCACCACGTGACATCTCGCAAAACTCGTCACACCACCAACTCTTCTCTCTCACTTTTTTTGCTGATGAAGTGTTTTTGTCCTGCTATCCTACATATTGACCCCCCCCCACACACACTTACACACACACACACACACA
The DNA here is from genome assembly GCF_037325665.1 of Littorina saxatilis. Taxonomy (NCBI): domain Eukaryota; kingdom Metazoa; phylum Mollusca; class Gastropoda; order Littorinimorpha; family Littorinidae; genus Littorina; species Littorina saxatilis. The sequence continues at coordinate 23,499,322 of NC_090247.1, forward strand.
CACACACACTAATGTCAGAAGTGAACGTGCTCGTCAGGCTACGCTGTGCAGGGGATGGCAGAACCGGACCAGGCATCCGGGTTCTTTCTCACTAGTACGTGTCGGTCGGCCGTTGGTTTTCAACGGCTTTCATATGTAACAAAGCAGCCTGTTGAACATGCACATGAAAAGAACGACATCAATTGTGGAAACAATACCACCATATTGTGCAACAACAAAATGTACGTTGCCGACACCAGGACATCTGCCTGGCAAACAAGGTCAATTCACTTCCTAGGTCTTTTCCATGCGCTTCAGCCCAAAACATCAACATTGGATCGTTTAACAAGCGCTATATATCCGCGTCGACCTGCAGGAATATTTCAACAAAATCGCCTATTAGAATCTCAAGACAGCTGTGTCATCTGGCCTTTGGCAAAAACCAGCAGCGCAAAATGACAGGGACATCAGAGTTCTGACATCAGTGTAGTTCAGAGAATACCACACACGCCGGCTCTTCTAGTTTGAAGACAAAAAATAACAGTTCTTAAGAGGAAGCGAAAACACCCCCGCCATGAAGTATCCTGATTTGCATCATATTCATAATCGACCCCAAGCTTACCCGTCTCCCCGTCTCCCCGTCCCCCCCCCCCCCCCCCCCCCCCTCTTCAGTTTGTTTTTAAGGACAGACGTGTAGAGCCGCGCGGTGTCTGACCCTGACCTTGGCTCCGACCCTGACCTAGCCCTGACCCTGACCTTACGGTCCCTGTCCCCTATCTTGCCCCTCAGTGTCAAGAGGTCCACTTCCATTCACACTGATCGATATTTGCTTTAGCCGTCCGGCGCTGCATAGCGCAAATCAAACCTGTTTCTTGTGTACTGATTTACATCATATGAAGGCCCTTGCCCCGAACATTTTTGTTAATCCAGCTATTTCACTCCGTAGACTCCTTCGCAGCGGTGTGTTGCGTGCCGCACGGGTGTTTGCACCCCGCACGCTGGAGTGGGGTTTGTGTCTCGATAAAACAGCTTCTTCTATAAACATTTCGTAACTTTGCACATTAAGATATGTCTTGTTAGATCTGTTAGTGTTTCTTCTACACGCCAATGTACTTTTTGAGTGCATATTTTGTATATTATAGCCGTGATTCTGTAAAATATCACGCCTGTAACTGCACAGAAGCAAATTTCGTAGCATTCGCAACAAATTACTGGTGTAAACTTTAATGTGAAGAACTGCCATCAGTTCCACAAAAACCTGAACCTTTCTGCAGTACTGAGGCCGAGTTTCAAGCTTCTAGGACCTTGCAGACAGCGAAAAGCATTCGGAGAATGAGAATTATCCTACAACTTCTGTGTTTGCCCCCCGAAGCTGCCGTGTTTCGCCCCCGCAGCTGCCGTGTTTGCCCACCGTTTGTGTTTGACCACCGACCCTGCACACTCATGTTTATGTCCTCTAATTGGCTTGGAGCTATTTTGCAGGAACCACGGAGAGTTACTATGGGGCAGTATCTCTACCTACTGAACCAAAAAACAGGAACCGATGATCTTTTCTTCTTCTTCTTCTTCTTCTTCTTCTTCTTCTTCTTCTTCTTCTTCTTCTTCTTCTTCTTCTTCTTCTTCTTCTTCTTAGCTTGGTCTTCTTCTTCGCCGGGTAGCGCAGTCGGTAGCACGTTGGACTTGTAACCTAAAGGTCTCGGGTTCGATACCCCGTGTGACAAACGGATTTGCACATAGATGTATATTGGAGTTATGTGACTCAGGTGTACAAAATTTCATGGGCCACGAACTTTGAGTAGACACCGCACGGTGAAATGTCGTTGACGCAATGCAGTATTGTCACGTGTGAGATGTGACCAATCAGAGAGGAGTGTTGACTGAGGTGGTGTTGTATAGACATTTCATGAGCAGAACTTTACAGACCACTGAAGGGAACAGAAGTGTCTCCTGTTAGTAAAGTTTCTCACCGGGCGCTGGGAGGTCGGTTAGACTCGTGCCGCGGTATTGAATCGGTGGATTCAACTGCTGTGTTTACAGGTATTTATTGAATTGATATTTTGCTCGGAGATATTATTTTGCTCGGAAATATTGACTTGAGAAATGACCGGGAGAGTCATGTGTGAATTGGCTGAAAAACGTGCGTTGATGTCAGCCATTGTTGAAAAGGGAATGTTTACATGTTTTTCGGAAATGAAGTCGCTTATGAGTTAGCGGGTGTATATACTGTAACCGCATAAGTTAGTTGACGGTAGTGATAAAGAATGTCAGAAAAGTTTATTCAAGTATGGAGACTTATGGTAGTTTAAACTTGTGTATTTTAGCATCCCGGGCCGAGTGGGTCGCGGAAGTATCCCGGGCCGAGAGGGGTCGCGGAAGTTGGGGAACGAGACGGGAGGTTCTGCCCTTACGCCCGAGCCGTGAGCTGTGGGGAGCGCAGGAGGGGAGACAGCGTGAAGCGCTGTAAAACGGGAACCCCGTCCCCATTCCACCACACGAAGACAGTTTGTGTGGGTGGGGTGGAGCAGTGCGTGCCACTGAATATGTGAGTACGACTGGGAGAAATTAACCAGCGTGATAGCTGTACGGAGATACGTTTCCCAAGTGAACAACCACGAGACGTCGAGCGTCGTGGGTTTTTATCATCTGTGTGTAACAGAAGTGAATATTGACAGAAGTATTGCTTGAGACAATGACTTCGTGTGTAGTGAGACAGACGGGCTCTCACGGAACAAAGCTTAAAGTGTTATACGTGTGTGCACGTGAATTGTAGACTGCATGACAAAGTAACATGTATGTAATTTTGTGCAGTTAGACTCTGTGTGTTAACAGAAATAGAACTTCCATGTTGAGCGGGAGTGATCTGTAGAATGGATGAAGAATAATATGTTTATGTTGTGTTATTGAACATTCTAATAGAGGTACAGAGGCAAAGGGCCGTAACTGTGTTCGTGTTTTTGTGCCTGGTTGGAATGTGTGTGTGTGTGTGTGTGTGAAGGCTAGATAGTAAACAGAGAGTAGCACGCACAATTTCTGATAGGGGTAAATATACTTACATACAGACATACACACGTAAATTCCAGCCGTAACACCCCGGTCGGGCGACCCCATATGAATGAATGAATGAAAATTTATACTGCGTTTTCAGACAATCATCGATGATGCCAGGCTTGATCTCTGTCTTGATGACTGCAGACGTTTCCAGGAACTTTGAAGCTGGGACAGCGAAGTTAATTTTCGCATCAACAGGCTCCAGCCTGTTATCCACGGACGACCCGGACCCATCAAGTAGATTGCCCTCATGTTTTGGACCGCCCATGAATCTCAGGAATTTCCCGTGGAACAGTTTGTAGCCGGTACGCCAGAAAAGTTTGGTGTCATTCTCATATCTCATTGCCCTAACTGTGCGACACGAAAAAAACCTAACTACATCCAAAAACAGTTTAAATGCGATATTATCTAGAGGAAAGTCGCCTGAAGCGAGCAGTTCGTGGAAAAGAATATATGTATCCAACTGTCCACTTCTTTTTAGTTGGGTAATTACGTCTGGCAACAGTTTCTGAACCTGTTGTTGTGCATTTGCTTCTGTAGGATCTTCCTCAATTGAAGAATCGTCATTTGAAATGAGAACAATATTGTGCGAATCCTTTGCAATCTTTGTCCGCCTTTCAGAACATCTGCCGGAATGACTTTATAATCGTGCCCTGCATACGATTGTTTCCCAGTGTTACTGTTGACGGTCAAAATTCTAATTTTGAGCTGCTTATCGGGGTGTTCATCGACGTTATGGGCGATAATTTCATGGAAGATGGCAAAAGCTGTTCCACACTGGTAGCATTTATAATCCATACGTGCTGAAACACACAAATATTATAAAATGTGTTTATAAAAACAATACCTGTTACCCTCTCACCGCCGACGTCGAGTTGCAATATTAAGGCGATGCTAAAGTGTGGAAAGATTTAGATCTAGATCTAAAAATCAAACGTGAATTTCTCCAAAATTTGAGCACCAATCGCCTTCAAACTGTTCATTTTTATTAAAAACTGAATGACGATCTGAGAGGCATGAGCTAGAGATTGAACAAATCTCGCACTTACCCGTTATTTTAACTTTAACAGTCAAAGAACACAGTGCGTTACGCAGGTACATAACAACTGAAAACGGCTGCTTGTTTTGAAATTTTACCGATGCATCCCAGTAGCGCGACCTTTTATGCACATCACTAGCTTTCATCACTTTACAATCGCCTTAATGCGCAGTATAAATTTTCATTCATTCATTCATATGGGGTCGCCCGACCGGGGTATCGAACCCGAGAAGAAGAAGACCAAGCTAAGAAGAAGAAGAAGAAGAAGAAGAAGAAGAAGAAGAAGAAAAGATCATCGGTTTCTGTTTTTTGGTTCAGTAGGTAGAGATACTGCCCCATAGTAACTCTCCATGGTTCCTGCAAAATAGCTCCAAGCCAATTAGAGGACATAAACATGAGTGTGCAGGGTCGGTGGTCAAACACAAACGGTGGGCAAACACGGCAGCTGCGGGGGCGAAACACGGCAGCTTCGGGGGGCAAACACAGAAGTTGTAGGATAATTCTCATTCTCCGAATGCTTTTCGCTGTCTGCAAGGTCCTAGAAGCTTGAAACTCGGCCTCAGTACTGCAGAAAGGTTCAGGTTTTTGTGGAACTGATGGCAGTTCTTCACATTAAAGTTTACACCAGTAATTTGTTGCGAATGCTACGAAATTTGCTTCTGTGCAGTTACAGGCGTGATATTTTACAGAATCACGGCTATAATATACAAAATATGCACCCAAAAAGTACATCGGCGTGTAGAAGAAACACTAACAGATCTAACAAGACATATCTTAATGTGCAAAGTTACGAAATGTTTATAGAAGAAGCTGTTTTATCGAGACACAAACCCCACTCAACTTACCGCTCCAGCGTGCGGGGTGCAAACACCCGTGCGGCACGCAACACACCGCTGCGAAGGAGTCTACGGAGTGTATTTTGTCCAATGGTGAATTTGCACTTGATTCAATGGCCGCAAATACTAGGTTTAAATTTGACCAACGGCGGCTTTGCCTGCAGGGAGTTTGGACCATGAAGCCAAGTGAGGCTGACCCGGGTCAAACTCCACAATGGTCAACGCTCAGCGACTCTCGATGGTAAAATCTAAACCAAGGGGATGACTGATCACTAATGGAGTTTTAAGGGCTCAACTGGCCTTTTCTGGGGACAAGTGTGAGTGATATGACATTGCTGTGTTTGCGAGATGTCACCTAGCAGTCACTCTACAGCCACTTCAAGCCACTGTCTGTCATGTCTCGGCAACCGTGACAATGACGGGACGACTGTGTGGTGTAGGTAACCCTAAGTCTATAGCCTATCGACTAATAGTGTAGTGTTGATGCATGCAATTCTCTCCAAAACTGCGACAGTTTCAACAGCGACAGGCCAGGGAACCGCCAGTAACATTTGCCACACGAATGGCATGGATGTCACCAAAAGCGGCAAAAACGCCCTGAGTTCTTCACGCTATCTTCTAGGCATTCAGTCTTCTTCATAGTTATCTTATCTCCCATCACCCCCATTGTCAAGAATAGTCGTAGAAGAGTACTTACCACTGAGTTGTCTATATATAACTCAGTGGTATATGCACTTGAATGTCAAAAGGGATAGAGCACACCAAGAGCTGTCAGTGCAATGCACCATTGATTGAGGCAAGCGAGTCTTCCGAGGGGCATGTAAGAAGCGCCAGCTTGCCATGCAAGGGTACAGACGCTGACACCTCCGCACTGAAAGTTCAAGTTTAACTTAAGTTCCATCGAAGAGAACGCACTTTAACCCTAGTGGTGTTATTTTGATTCATTGAAAATAAGAATGTAATATTATATGCGCAGAAATGTCAATAATGACCTTGAACAAGTTCAGCTTTAGCGTGTGACATCATGGCTTTTTTCCCCAGAGTGTTTGTTAAGCGATTACAGTTCCTACCCTAGTTTTACGACAAACAGACGTTGAAGAAAGGCGATAAATCCCCTGACCCTCGAAAAATTCTATGCGGAACGATTTGGTAAGTGTGTGTGTGTGTGTGTGTGTGTGTGTGTGTGTGTGTGTGTGTGTGTGTGTGTGTGTGTGAGAGAGAGAGAGAGAGACTGAGAGAGAGAGAGAGAGAGAGAGAGAAAGAGAGAGAGAGCATCATTAAAACTAACTAACGGCATGACGTTGGTTGCGCAACTACGTAATCAAACACACACACTGACACGCACACACACACACACACACACACACACACACACACACACACACACACACACAGGCACTCACACACGCACGCACACACACACACACACACACACTGACACACACTATGTGCACTGATACAAGCTGTGTACGTATGGTGGAAAAAGAGCCACAGGTCAAGGACACCGTACTGCGGAATGGCCAGAATCTCAGCTCTGTCACTCGACAATCAGAGACCCAGTTCTTCACCCTGGCAAGCTCTCTGTCTCTCTGTCTCGCTCTCCCTCTCTCTCTCTGTCTGTCTGTCTCTCTCTCTCTCTCTCTCTCTCTCTCTCTCTCTCTCTCTCTCTCTCTCTCTCTCTCTCTCTCTCTCTCTCTCTCTCTCTCTCTCTCTCCCTCTCTCTCTCTCTATCTGTGTGTCAACTCGAGCTAACATTATTGAAACCTCAGTTCCAAGTTTTAGCTGTAGTGATCATTTTCCAGTGTGCCTCACGTGGTCGAAAAAAGGGGTTAGAATCCCAAAACGAAAACATGAAAGTAAAAGAGTTCGATCGTTTCTTCTGCACCTCTCTCAGAAACCGATAAAGAACTTCGAGAACGAAATTGGTCTTGGTGACTTCGTCAAATCAGCAGAAGAAAATCACTCGTAAGATCACCACTGTGCATGTATCGGTGTTGTATCTCATTAAAGCTGTTGTCTATTTATGACTATCCCGGGCTACGAGTTTGAAACTCGGCCTACACTGCCTGCATGACCTTGACAGCTTCATTCTACGCCTGGATTTTGCGCTGGTAACTTCCTGTTTGCTCTCTCATGGCCGCTGAGCCTACTTTATTTTCGAGAGGGATTGAGGGGGAAAAATAAACATCACTGAGGTTGGGTTCGCCATACGGCACGGGAAGGCTTGGACGGTCAGAAAGCCGGCAATGAGTGTAATCGTATCCTTGGTCAACGATGTCATTATTCCAACTTTGTTTGGGCAAAAGTTTTGCTCTTTTACTGTAAAATGTGCCCCCCCCCCCCCCCAAAAAAAAAAGTGGAGCACATGTGCATTTTATGGATCACAGACTTGTCCCTACATAATATTGGACTACTGACGTCGTTCGCCAAGGATAAACGCGTCGCAGCAATCCCATCTATTTGCATGAGCCGGCAGCGTGGCTTTCCATCCCAGAAGACAGTGTTTGTCTGGCGGCCAAGATTCCCCCAGTATACCTCCTGGAGACCTCAAACCACTGTCACGGAGCGAGCTCCAACACAAGCACGAACACACACACACACACACCCCCCCCCCCCCTTCCCCAGTCGCGGGTGAGTGGCAGGGCTGCAACCAGTCAGAACCGGATCGCGGCGCAGTCACAACTCGCGAAATGAAGTGACGCAGACCTCACACACGCCGGATTGAGGACACGAATGCCACCTCCATCATCCCCGTGCCGCCACCATCACCAACAAGCAACAACCAAGCTCCAGGCGATACAATGTTGATGTTTTGCCAGCCACCGAATTACAGAACCCCCCCCCCCCCCCCCCCTCTTCCCAAACTTCGTGGAATTATGCTGGCGGGGCCAGGGTTCAGGTTTTGGGGGTACAGCGATATGGAAGCCAGCCCGTACAGCTATATACCTGGCTGTATACGTAACGAGGTCAACACGCAGCGCTCAGTGCAAGGCCGGTACCACGTGCTGTCAGCGCTCCTAGCACCGGTGTGTGTTGTCAGTGTTGCAAGCACCTGTTGGTCTATGCTGTCAGTGCTCCAAGCACCTGTTGATGTGTGGTGTCAGTGCTCCACGCACCTGTTGGTCTCTGCTGTGCATTCTTTGTGTGTGACCCACTAAACTCTGCTTCACCCCGACATCTGGGTCTATGTAACGATGGCTTGTACACATAATGCATTCCACAGTGTGTGTGTGTGTGTGTGTGTGTGTGTGTGTGTGTGTGTGTGTGTGTCAGTGTGTTGTGTGTGTGTCAGTGTGTTATGTGTGTGTGTGTGTGTGTCAGTAAATAGGTCTGTGGGGTAAGCATTATGACGACTTCTATTAGGAGGATTTAGGCTTCCCAGTTGATGCGGATTGTTTGTTGTTGTTTTTTCTCTTATTTTTCTTGGTTTTTTTTCTCACAATAGAAGAGATTCCAGATGACAAAAAGTTGGGTATCACGACCACCATCAATGCGCACTAAGAAACAGCTGAGGGGCCTTGCTGTGAACAGCTTGCCTGCCATTGACCCTCATTGAGATCGCGCGCACCAACACTGAGTGCACGGGAAGGTGCAGGTGTTCTCACGCACACGGCCTCTGTGACAAGGCTTGTGATTGGCTGGGGGGAAGAGGTACACAGGTGGCGGTAAGATGGGGGCTTGTGCTCGTGTCACTCGTTCTCTGTGACAAGGCAGCCCTGCTTGTGATTGGCTGGGGGGAAGAGGAACACAGGTGGCGGTAAGATGGGGGCTTGTGCTCGTGTCACTCGTTCTCTGTTACGTCCGTCCCATCAGCCATCAGGCCAGTGTCACTACGAGGTCAAGGTCACTCGACAAAGGTCTTTGCCCGCGCCTCTCAGGGCACATGGACTTGGTATGGTGTTGTGTGTGGGGGGTAGGAGGGAGGGATACAAAAAATAGAAGTGAAGAAGCATGAGGCTGTGTGTGATGCCAGCAACTCAGTGTTGGTGATAAATCACCTGCTTCATTTAGTACGACTGTGTGTTCTCCTACATAAAAGATTGCAGTTTTGTACTATGCGCGCAGCACGTGCTGGGAGAGTGCACTGACACTGTCACTATGACATCAGCTTACGCTTCTTCTTGTCCTGCTGCACTCAAGTAGATGGACTGCAGGATATTTAACATGGGTACCGCTGTTCTTTTTGGACCATTTAAACTGACCGCTGCTTTTCACTGTGACTGAGGCTGTTCAATGATCTATGAAAACGATCGTTTCGAGTCCTTTCTGCTGGAAAATGAGTGTAGCAATGAACACTACATTCGACATCAAGGCTAGAGAGGTCCAGGCTGTGAGGTGCATTGTGGGTCGTGCATTTCTTGCGCACGTGCGTTTCAGGCTTATATTTGTCTGAAACCCCTGATTACACTGACAGAACTTGATGCCCGTTTTTCTAAGGGGCTCCGCTCACTTATGTAACTTCAGCAGGACCGACGACGCATTGCAGATTATACCAGCCCGCTACACGTACGTTGCCTGAAAGGAAAACAGGGCAAGTTCTCGTCATAATCCCCAACGCAGCATTCATAATATGCAGTGCGTCGTCTGTGCCGCTGACTCTGCGCAGGTATATTCTGCCCGCATAAGCAATATCTAGAGACGCAAAGCCTTGACTTCAGTTTACATTATTGAGAGTCAAACGCGTTTGGATATTCTGTAGTCACTGTAAATATCACTCGTATTAACTTGTATCACTCCATTGTGTTCTTTTGGTGGAGTTTCCATCACGACTTTTAGCCTCAGGGTGAAGGTTAACTAAGCTGTTATACGTACGACAGTCACAGTGATCAATTGCTTCTCAGTGCGTCTTTGTGTCAGTCTTGACCTTTACGCAGACCAGATGTTGGTACCCTTGTGTTCCAAAGACTCTCAGTGCACTTTTCTTAATATACGGCTCATTGTGTATAACTGGATCAAACATGTGATAGTCGGTCAGTAATTAATAGCCGGAGTAATTATTGTTTTGGATTAAGGTACACACTGTAACAAAACGGAACCTGGCAGTGAGGAAGGGATCATGACAGCAACAGTTGGTCTTCATCCTTATGTACCCGTGTACGTATGCCCTGGTTTTGATTATCTGCTAGGAGAAGTAGATATATCAGCAAAATATAATCATGGCCGCCATTTGCATTTCATATTTTCCAAAATATCTACTCCCTCTGGCAAAAAATCAAAACCAAGCATACGTACATGGGTACCGAATAAGGATGTAGACCAACTGTTGCCGTCATACCCTCCTGGGAGGGGGGGGATGTGAGATTTTGAGTGTTGTGATGGTGAACATCACCTTTACTGCATTAATGACCAGTTAAAGTACATTGTACTCGCTATGGTCACACCGACCATAGGCGAAGGTATCGTCCACTGGACTACTACTATCACAGAAAGACTACAAGGTACGTCACTCACCTTCGAGTCTTCTGTGTTCTTGGAGTCGCTTCCTGGGGAAAAATATTGTTCAAGACGGTTTGCCTCTTCCTACAGTCTGTGTAAGGTCAAATAAATACAGTTGAATGATTGTTTGAACTGTATGTACCTTTATTTTTCAGCTTCCGTCCGCTGCAGGTTGTTTTTAACCATCATTTGGACGAATCTTCGTTTGCGAGCCGCTAAGTCCCACCTTGCGTCAAATCATGCAGTCCGCACCGAATATGCATACCGGCGCTCATTGGTCTAAAACATATGTAAATATTGTGAAGCAAAGGGAAGCTACCCACGGGAAAATAATCATCGAATATCCTGTTATTAACCAATGAGCGCTGGTATGCATATTCGGTGCGGACTTCATGGGGGGGGGGGGGGGGGGGGGGCCTTCATGGGACACAACCTTCACTCAGCCTATCAGTCAGAGTGACATCAAAATATCATAACTTGGCGGACACGGAATATGACTCAATGAAGACAATGAAGACATCAGAACAAAGCAACGACCATGAAGAGGATGCACAACAAGAAGAACAAGAAAACAAGAACACAACGGACTCAAACAAACAGCACTCCTTTCTACGCGTCATGACCTGTTTTCGTCAGTCAATCCTATGTCAAGGTATCCACAAGAACGCAGAAAGATTCTGTAAACATACATATATGCGTGTTGATAATTGAAGGCGGCTGCGTTCACCACAAGAACGTAAATACCATCCTGACCTCAGGTCAAAATGAGTTCGGCTCATTCTCTCCCTGACAGGATGCCCTGAGTTTCGATTTTTTTTATATTTTTTAACATATTTAGAGCTTTTTGTAATGTGTTATGGATATAAGCAGATTCGCGATCGTCGATAATGATTTTTCATGGTGTTGTGTAATTTTTAAATTACAAAGGAATTGATTTGTAAGACAGTTTCAAGGGAGCTATTTTTTCGCGGATGTATTTACTGTGCAAACAACTCTAAATATGGCAAAAGTGTCACGTGATAATCAATCGTTTGGTTTCGGCGTTCGCTGAAGCAGACGATTTTTGTCTGTAGTGATGCAACCATATATTACGGTCTCCTTCTGGCAGCAGTCCCAAAATTTCGACTTGTTTTGACCTTAGAACGATGTCTTTATCATAACTGTGAAGAACAGAACGGAGATCACTGTCGAAGTCGGCCAATCTTCAATTATTTTCGTCTCGCGAACACGGCTCGCAAACAACATATGGGAGATAACTTGTTTTGATAGATTCGCGCAGGAGTTTCGCGTCCGGTCAGAGAGATATACTGGCAATAGCCGTTGAGCGATGTAATCAGAATGCGTAAATACAGGCATATGTGGACGATTTTAAATCTTTGCCACACGGGCATCCAGACTCCGTCTTCGGGGTATGGAACGTGCGATGTGTTTGGTGTGTGAGACAATGGCAATTCATGAAGATTTATTGTCAGTGACATAAATGACATTACCATTCTATTTTAGTCATTGTGTTCTTGCAGACATTCTCAACACTTGTTAAATTTACTTGTTAAATGAAACGGAGAAACGGGTGTTTGCTACCGAAAGAAAACAAACCTCTAGTTTCTTGTTCTTGAAGAAATGATATGGAACAATTAAGGGACTGCAGGCGAGAGGAACTAACAAGATAACAATAACAAGTCGCGTAAGGCGAAAATACAATATTTAGTCAAGTAGCTGCCATTTTTCAGCAAGACCGTATACTCGTAGCATCGTCAGTCCACCGCTCATGGCAAAGGCAGTGAAATTGACAAGAAGAGCGGGGTAGTAGTTGCGCTAAGAAGGATAGCACGCTTTTCTGTACCTCTCTTTGTTTTAACTTTGTGAGCGTGTTTTTAATCCAAACATATCATATCTATATGTTTTTGGAATCAGGAACCGACAAGGAATAAGATGAAAGTGTTTTTTAATTGATTTGGACAATTTAATTTTGATAATAATTTTTATATATTTAATTTTCAGAGCTTGTTTTTAATCCGAATATAACATATTTATATGTTTTTGGAATCAGCAAATGATGGAGAATAAGATAAACGTAAATTTGGATCGTTTTATAAATTTTTATTTTTTTTTACAATTTTCCGATTTTTAATGACCAAAGTCATTAATTAATTTTTAAGCCACCAAGCTGAAATGCAATACCGAAGTCCGGGCTTTGTCGAAGATTACTTGACCAAAATTTCAACCAATTTGGTTGAAAAATGAGGGCGTGACAGTGCCGCCTCAACTTTCACGAAAAGCCGGATATGACGTCATCAAAGACATTTATCAAAAAAAGGAAAAAAACGTTCGGGGATTTCATACCCAGGAACTCTCATGTCAAATTTCATAAAGATCGGTCCAGTAGTTTAGTCTGAATCGCTCTACACACACACACACACACACACAGACACACACACACACACACACACACACACACACACACACACACAGACACACACACACACACACACGCACATACACCACGACCCTCGTTTCGATTCCCCCTCGATGTTAAAATATTTAGTCAAAACTTGACTAAATGTAAAAAGAAAGATTGAAATAAGATGCAGTGGTATAAAGAGATCGAAGGGAGGGAGGGAGGGAAGGAAAGAAAGAGAGAGAGAGAGAGAGAGAGAGAGAGAGAGAGAGAGAGAGAGAGAGGGGGAGGGGGGAGAGCGAGAGAGAGAGAGAGAGAGCGAGAGAGAGAGAGACAATGACAATGACAATTCTTTATTTTACGAGGGTAACAGAATAAGCATTGGTATACTTTTTTGCATGTGGCCCTCGCCCTAAAGAGGG
>NC_090247.1:23512679-23552679 GCF_037325665.1 Littorina saxatilis
AGAGAGAGAGAGAGAGCGAGAGAGAGAGAGACAATGACAATGACAATTCTTTATTTTACGAGGGTAACAGAATAAGCATTGGTATACTTTTTTGCATCTGGCCCTCGCCCTAAAGAGGGACTAAATCTACTATAAAAACTACTACTACTACAACTACAATACTTACATAATTAGTAAAACAGTATAAGTTTATGTACATACGTGCATTATATGAAACATTGTAGTTTATACATGTTCATGACAAGGTGCAAAGCAAAAATTTGCAAGTCAATTAGAGTAAGAATACTATGCAATAGTACATCAACTCTGCAAGACAATGGATATTATGCAGAACATCATAATTTCATAAACAAAACAATAAATCAAAAGTGAGTGACTGTGTCTCAAAGGACATAACAATCAAGAATATACTATTTTCATTAAATGGGATATATATTTGTTTTTGAAAGAATCTGTGCTGGTAGCTTCCCGTAAGGCATTCGGAAGAGCGTTCCAGAGACGGCCACCTGAATAAACTAGACTAGACTTAAATAAGTCTATCCTAGGAAGAGGAGTGTTAAATTTCATAAGGTGGTGTGAATTCTTCAAAGAGAACTTTGAACAAATGGTTTGGGGTAAAGTTTCGGATATAATTTTATGCATAAAGATTCCTTTGTTAAAAAGCAGTCTTGACTTTAGAGGTAAGATCCCTAAATGTATGTAGTCTAACTCTGTGAGGGTAGTGTGCTTTAGTAATACTACTTTTAGCGCTCTTTTATGTAATCTGCTAAGTGGTTTTAAGGAATTTTCACTTGCTGAGTCCCATAGAGTGGATGCGTAATCAATAACAGATTGAATATGAGCAATGAAGAATAATTTTCTGGTGTGGCAGTTCAGGAAGTGTTTAATTCTAGATAAGAGGTACACTTTCTTTGACACCACTTTACTAAGTTGCTCTATGTGGGTTGACCAAGACAAGTTGTTATCGATATTAACACCCAGCAGTTTGTGATGGTCGACTTTTCCCACTATTTCACCATCTATCATTAAAGCAGGACCAGCTGAATAAATATTCTGGCGTTTTTGTCTTGTTGTTATGACCATATATTTGGTTTTCTTTGGGTTAAGAGACATATGATTTAGTTCAGTCCACGCTGTCAACTGGTTTAAACTTCTTTGAAGTGATTCTGATAAGCGAGTTAAATTTGTGTTGCTGGAGTGAATTGTGGTGTCATCTGCAAAAAGTTCACATACATTTTGAATATATAGGGGGAGGTCATTAATGTATATAGAGAAGAGGAGGGGTCCTAAAACCGATCCTTGTGGTACACCGTATTTTACTTCTTGCATGCTCGACGCCGAGGCGTTTGTTAGTACAGTTTGTTGTCTGCCGGTGAGAAATGAACTAATAAGTTTGACAGTTTCGATTCCGACGCCATACAATGCGAATTTTCTCAGTAATAACGTGTGATCAATAACGTCAAAGGCTTTAGCAAAATCAACAAAAATGGCACCACAGAATTCATTGTCGTTGATTTTCTCCAGCCATTGATCAACAAGAGAAACTAAGGCAGTATGGCAGGAATGGTTAGCTCTAAAACCCGATTGTTTAGGGTGAAGTAAATTGTTTTGGTTAAGATGCGTTAGAATATGTTTGTTAATGTGTTTTTCAAGTGGTTTTGATAAAACAGACAATATTGAAATTGGCCTATAGTTTGATGGGTCTTTTTTGTCACCTGATTTAAACAGAGGAATGACTTTAGCCTGTTTCAGGGCGACTGGGAAATAATTTTTTCCTAAACAAAGATTATAAAGGTAAGTGAGTGTTTCAGAAATTACAGGGGCTGACAATTTAAGAATCCTACCATCGAGGCCGTCGATTCCCCGGGAGCCTGTTTGCTTAAGGTGTGTAAGTGCGTAAAAAACGTCAGGTACTGTAAGTAGAGGAATATTCGCTTGACTTGAAACTTTTTTCGACTCACAATATTCTTCTAACTTTTTCAAATTGTTCAACTTGGATTTGTCATTTGTAATAACTTTTTCAGCTATTTTAGAAAAATGCGTGTTTAAATCATCAGGGGATATGTCCTTAACACAACTTGAATGACTGGCAATCGTTTTATTTGTAAGTTCATTTATTGCTTTCCATATATTCTTTGAATTTTGCTTTGATGACGCTAGGTCATGAAAGTACTTGATCTTTTTTGTTCATTTAAGTGAGTTTACTTTATTTCTCTGTTCTCTATACTCCGCTTCCTTGCCAACTGATTTTAAGAAATCACGATGGCCAATAGCATCTTGTAATTCAGTATCAAACCATTTAGGTTTTACTATTTGCTTGACTCTTTTAATTCTCCACGGGGCATGTTTATCGTATATTTCTGCGAAGACATTTATCCAGTGTGTTATTGCATCATCAGGATCCGTACCGTATAATTATAAACATCAGAGAGAGAAGAATTACTTAAGTCTACAAGAAAGGCGTTCTCGTTAAATTTAGTAAAGGAGCGGTACTTTACTGTCTTGTGACCAACTTTGGGGATTTTTACACCCTTTCTTGACCACGTGAGACAAACAGGAAAATGATCACTACAGCCGCTGGTTGGAACACAAACTTCTGCAACGTTACGGGTGTTAGAAACATAGACATGATCTATCAAAGTGCTTGTAGATGCAGTAACCCTAGTAGGGGTGTTCACGACTTGTTTGAGATCATAAAGGTTGAACATATCTAACCATGGTTTATTTTGTTTTAATAAATCAATATTAAAATCTCCTAAGAGAATAGTTTCTTTTGATTCTAACAAAGCAGCATCTAACATATGTGAACATTTGTCCGTCCAGTTTACACGTTCTGCTGGATTTCTATAGCAGAAACCAATAAGCATTGGAGGTGCCTTTTTTTTTAGAGAGAGAGAGCGAGCGAGAGAGAGAGAGAGCGAGAGAGATGGAGAGAGAGAGAGAGCGAGCTAGAGAGAGACAGACAGACAGACAGATAGACAGAGACAGAGAGAGAAACAGAGGCAGATACGGGTAGAGATCAAAGTAACAGTTTTTCGACCCTCCAAAGCCTACATTTTTCTTGAAAACCAAGAACCACCTAGGTGAGAAGTGTAAAACGCCGTGATATAAGTATGAGTATCAAGCTATAAACCACGTCCCTAATTCTTACACCTCACCTGTAATTAAGCCGCACTATTACGGTGGGGGGGGGGGGGGGGTCCAGCCACTCGCCGCGAGACAAAACCTAGGGATAATCCGCTAGAAAGAGTATAAGAGTCACTCATGCGAACGCGTTTATTCCCAAACTCTGCTATTATCCCCTCCGCTCGGTTGAATGCTAATCGCTTGTCTTGACTCTAAGCCAAGGAAATTTCAACGCAAGGCAAAGGGAGGTTATTGAAAGTGGGACAGGGAAAACAAGCAGGGAGCTAACCCCGTCAGGATTAAGACAAGAGTTTTCTCGCCTGACCTCACTCCATCGGCTCGTGTGAACAAATCTTACGATTGAATCGCAACCGTGTGACCGTGTAGCGTGAGAGGGTGACGCTGGTAATCTGTGGAAAGATCGGTCCAGTAGTTTGGTCTGAATCGCTCTACACACACACACACGCACAGACACACACACACACACACACATACACCACGACCCTCGTCTCGATTCCCCCTCTGTGTGTGTGTGTGTGTGTGTGTGTGTGTGTGTGTGTGTGTGTGTGTGTGTGTGTGTGTGTGTGAGTGTGTGTGTGTGTGTGGCTGTGCGTGTGTGTGTATAGAGCGATTCAGACCAAACTACTGGACCGATCTTTATGAAATTTTACATGAGAGTTCCCGGGAATGATATCCCCGGATGTTTTTTTCTTTTTTTTCGATAAATACCTTTGATGACGTCATATCCGGCTTTTTTTAAAAGTTGAGGCAGCAGGGTCACACCCTCATTTTTCAATCAAATTGATTGAAATTTTGGCCAAGCAATCTTCGACGAAGGCCGGACTTCGGTATTGCATTTCAGCTTGGTGGCTTAAAAATTAATTAATGAATTTGGTCATTACAAATCTGAAAATTGTAAAAAACTAATTTTTTTATAAAACGATCCAAATTTACGTTCATCTTATTCTTCAACATTTTCTGATTCAAAAAACATATAAATATGTTATATTTGGATTAAAAACAAGCTCTAAAAATTAAAAATATAAAAATTATGATCAAAATTAAATTTTCGAAATCAATTTAAAAACACTTTCATCTTATTCCTTGTCGGTTCCTGATTCCAAAAACATATAGATATGATATGTTTGGATTAAAAACACGCTCAGAAAGTTAAAACGAAGAGAGGTACAGAAAAGCGTGCTATCCTTCTCAGCGCAACTACTACCCCGCTCTTCTTGTCAATTTCACTGCCTTTGCCACGAGCGGCGGACTGACGATGCTACGAGTATACGGTCTTGCTGAAAAATTGCATTGCGTTCAGTTTCATTCTGTGAGTTAGACAGCTTGACTAAATGTTGTATTTTCGCCTTACGCGACTTGTTTTCTTTCTGTCTACTCTTCTTATTAGTTTCGTGTTGTTCTTTTGCTGATGGCGGGGTGGTAAGACGTCGGCCTCTTAATCGGAAGGTCGAGGGTTCGAATCCCGGTCGCGGCCGCCTGGTGGGTTAAAGTGTGGAGATTTTTCCGATCTCCCAGGTCAACTTAAGTGCAGACCTGCTAGTGGCTTATCCCCCTTCGTGTGTACACGCAAGCACAAGACCAAGTGCGCACGGAAAAGGTCCTGTAATCCATGTCAGAGTTCGGTGGGTTATAGAAACACGAAAATACCCAGCATGCTTCCTCCGAAAGCGGCGTATGGCTGCCTTAATGGCGGGGTAAAAACGGTCATACACGTAAAATTCCACTCGTGCAAAAATAACACGAGTGTACGTGGGAGTTTCAGCCCGCGAACGCAGAAGATTGTATTATCTTGTTCTTGAAGAGTGTGTCACACGCAACACAATTTCCCTGGACAGCTATCTGAGCAATAAGTCATCAGCTTGCTATTGTATAGTCTGTTTTGCACAACACACAAAGAATAAAAGTAAATTTGCACATCCGTTTTCGTCTGGATTTGTTACATGCTAAAAGTTCAGCACAGACCTCCTTCCTTTTGTCGCTGTCTCGTCTCGTGTACCTAGCTATACCATTGGCTATTATTGGCTGTAGCTCTCGATTAGATAATGTAAGATTAGATCATATTGGATCATAAACGTGTTTGGTGTGCACACGAAGATGGTCATAACGTTATAGAATAAGGAGTGAGGCTCTGATATAAAACAAACAGAGAGTCCAAATTCTCCGCCGTTCAATTCACGCCGTTAATTACAATACTGAAACAACTGTCAATAAGGGTGCACTCCCCTTTCCCCAGAGAGAGAGAGAGAGATAGAGAGAGAGAGAGAGAGAGAGAGAGAGAGAGAGAGAGAGAGAGGGAGACACAGAGAGAGAGAGAGAGAGAGAGAGAGAGAGAGGGAGAGAACTCAGAACGTTTATATTACAAAAGTATAAGTTATAACGGTTTTGGGCTCAGCCTAATCTTCCAACCTGTCCTTTTAACATATTTACATCGAATAACTGAACACGTAAGCGAATGATCTCACACACACACAAACACACACACACACACACACACACACACACACACACACACACACACACACACATACCCCCCCCCCCACACACACACAGATAACCCCCCAAACACACACACGCACACACACACACACACACATACACACACACACACACACACACACACACACACACACACACACACAGAATCACAGGGACAAACAGAAACCCACACATACACAGACACAGACCGAAACAACTTATCAGAAATCAACAGAAAAGACAACGTACCTGTGGTTGGGGACGCCCATGTTGAAGACGGAGATCATGATCTGGATGCCACACGTCATGGCGGCTGGACTCAGCAGGAAGAACACTCGCTTCTGGTAGCGACCAAACTCCCCCAGCTGCGTGGCGATCTCGTCAAACTTCATCCTGCTCGTCACAGAGTGGGGCAATATCACCACCAAGTCCGGGTTTTTACGAAGTCCTGGGTACTGCCTTTCGTTTTGTGGCGTTTCGAATCAGTGGTACAAGTCCTGGTTTGTAGCTAGAAATGGTCTTATAGAGATGGAGTTAAAAACAGAGGTACAGCAACACACTCACTGAAGTCTTGGGGCAGAGCGGCACGCAGTCTTGGAGAGATTCGAGTAAGCGGCTTGATAAGTTGTTCTGCCCGGGTGCAGAGCTTGTGAGATTCACGTCACGTTTCACTGCACGAGTAGCGTTTCAAGCTTTTATGTTTCTGGAGATCTCTTGGCTTTGAGCAAAGGCAAATGTTTACGGTTTGTTGGTGAAGTGTCCGCCTTTTATTCCCAATGGTACCAGTCACACATCTCTAAGCGGAAACCGGTCTGGACCAACTTGGGCCGGTAACACGGCGGTCAAAGACCTGTGCTGGGTGACACTGACTTATGACGTAATGGCGATAAGACAGCGACAGGCTGCAGTGACACGGCTTCCAACTGGTTGTGGTCAGTGTACGCTGATTGCAAGGCGGAAGACAGACTCGGTGGTTGACATCAGTCACGGTGCAGTCACAACCAGTTCTTTACAAGTACTGTTCTTGGTACTAGACGGCGCTACTGTAGCACTACAGGCTTGGCGGTGCCAGGAGGTCCCAGCTGAGCGCGCTGATTGCAGGAGTAGCAGGGAAGAAGTGACGCTAACTCCAACAAGTGGCAGACGACAGCAGCGCGACCTGCCCCCTAGCGGCACACAGCAGGCAGCACCGTGACAGCAAGCAGCCACTAGCACGCTCCTCCTCCCTCTCCCCCCGGCTTCCTACGTCGCTCAAAACCACGTGGTGAGCGTCCTGGCGCTGTCTTGGCCCAGTCAGCACAAGTCGGCACTCTGCACCCAGCACTATGCCCTCAGCACCCAGCACTCAGCACTATAGCACCCAGCAAGTCTCACCCCTCTAGCTCTGCTCTCTGTGGCTCGCCTTCACACAACGGTTCCTCCAGTCTATAGCGTCACACGCAGTGCTGCAGACAAAAGAAAGTTACTGTCATACTTCACGAGTGACGACTAAGGAGAGGTGTTCTGCAACCCACCGCTCTGCTTCTTAGAGTGCAACACTGCTACGCACTGGAGGTAGTACTGGTTGCATACAATGTTTCATCATTCAGAAGAAAAGAAAAACAGAAAACGACAAACATAGCAGACAGTCACAAAAAGCAAAACATTTCGTTGTTCCTGACTTGGTTTGTGCATCTCACGAAGACTAAAGCTTTGTAGGTTACATCCTGCCAAAATTTTATTTTATTTTTTATTTACGAGGATTTATATCGCGCACGTATCTCACCACACAAGGCGACTCAAGGCGCATGTTACCTATTAATGCCGTGTGAGATGGAATTTTTTACACAATATGTCAATATGTCACGCATTCACATCGGCCAGTAGATCGACTGCCTATAGGCGCTGCATCCACCTTTCACGGCCTATTATTCCAGGTCACACGGGTATTTTGGTGGACATTTTTATCTACGCCTATACAATTTTGCCAGGAAAGACCCTTTTGTCAATCGTGGGATCTTTAACGTGCATACCCCAATGTAGTGTACACGAAGGGACCTCGGTTTATCGTCTCATCCGAAAGACTAGCACTTGAACCCACCACCTAGGTTAGGAAAGGGGGGGGGAGAAAATTGCTAACGCCCTGACCCAGGGTCGAACTCGCAACCTCTTGCTTCCGAGCGCAAGTGCGTTACCACTCGGCCACCCAGACCATAGCAAAATGTGTATACTATTCCTTCTTGCCACTGTGGACACAATTCAGATGTAAGGTCCGAGTAACTGCAGGAAGGTTCGTATGAGGTTCGCTGCTGAACTGATAAATCGAGGCATACGGAGCAGGCGTAATCGGCTAAACAGAGCTGACCAGGAAATACACCTCCCCCCCCCCCCCCCCCGCCCCAAAAACCTGTTGCCACCCCCACCCCCCTCCCTCCCCCCTTCCCCCGCCATGCGACCCCTCCATCGCTTACTAAAGATCATTGTGCACAGCTCAGCGACAGTTTCGCGTTGAATAACAGTTACATTGTCATGTTACTTTTTCAGACGTGCTGAGTAGGGTAAAGGGGGGTAATTTGGACACCCTAAGCTGTGGCTGGCCCATAGAAGTCGGTTAGCAAAGATGGTGGGGTTATATCTCAGGATTGGGGTTAGACCTACACATATACAAGTGAAATAAAGGATCGTATGTGTTTTGTCAACACACGGACTTGTTTCTTGAAATTTGAGAAAAGTTAAAATGTTAAGACTAGTCTGGTAAATTGAACAGGGCAAAGTTCATATTAGCCGAACTCATTTGCATAGGAATCTAACCCAAGCCGATTATCTATCCGTGCTGCCAGAGCTTTCTTTATTTTCCATGACTGAAAGACAAAAAATAGAGATATTGCAATTTTCTAACATCAATACTCAAAAAGTAAGACATTCAGCTAAAATATTTTAAAAGTTCTCACCTGCCACCCATTGCTTGTCGTTGCGCCATTTTTATTTTGATGCAAACGTCATTGACAATCACCAGTAACTTAAAAATACATTGACATAAAAATTTGTTTACAAGAACTGAAGGATATGATAAAATTAAAATCAATTCTTGAGACTCTACGGACAAGATAAGAGTTGTAGCGAGCCCGACCGACCGGACAGCCGGTAGCCTATTTCAAGATTGCAGTCCGAAGCCAAATTGCTACGATGGCTTCAAGACTATAAATCGACTTGAGCCTTTTTCAAATTCTTGTTATTCTCTGTATTGGTGAGTACAGATTTCTTTGTTTTTCAACTTTGTCCATCTCACCCACAGTCATTTTGTTGTTTAGATTTTGTAAGTCTGAAAACTTCAAAAGGTGAGATATGCATTGTTGTTATGATCCTGACGATATGGATAAATGAATGATTCTGGACGCATTGAGCTTTCGGGTCTGCCATCTCAGACGCCAAGCCGAGCAAACGATACTGAATATATTGCATCAGACACAGCGCTTGACTTTTGCCCAGAGGGTTACATCAACTGTAAAGAAGAAGATATTTCAAAGATCCTTCCATAACCTTTCTATTAGACAATGCAAGATTTCACTTGTGAAATGTCAGCTACATGTATTTGCAACGGTACAGTGTCAACATGAGCTAGGTGAATCGTTTGGAGCAGTCGATAGGGTTGTGTTGTCATGGACACGGTAAGTTTTTTCGAATGACAAAATTAATCGTGTATGTGATTGTCAATAGAGTAAACATGTGAGAACTGATAGACCCAGATATCAACAACAACACGTCTCCTTAGAAATAGGAGGAAAGACTAGGATATTTCCTATTATTACATTTTTTTTGATTTTGGGGTTGCGCTCTCTCGTTTCAGTCGCGACGAGGTTCTTGCAATGTATCGATCCTGATCGTGACGTCATATCAAATTTATATTGCAGCGTGTTTCAACTCACCGTTCACTAGCATCTGATGATAATTAGTTTTAACGTCCTCTTAGAACCAATTGGCCTATCTTGGGACAGGTAGAGTTGATATGCTTTATGGGAGGGACAGGACACTGGACAGACATGCAAACAGAGAACACATATGATCGTGTTATAGATCTGGAAGTCTGTTGTTGCGATATTTCAAAATGGGGATGGAAGTAAAGATTTTGTTGGGGTTGTTGCCATAGTGTACGCGCAATATAGTTGGAGTGGAGCGGTTTTGTAGGCTTATTTGCTTTTTATTTATGTAAAATATTTTTCAGACTTTTGGATAATGCCAAAATAATGTAATAAATAACTGGCTGAATAAGTAAATAAATACGTAACTAGAAACATTAAAAAAAAATTACAAACAAATTATTAGCCAAATAAGAATATTAAATATAACTTGCTAAAATAATATATCAGAATGGGGAACTTAAGTTCAGGTAGGAGGAGGGCGGTGTATGTGATTTAGCCTTGTTTGAAAATCAACTAGCATCTGTCTGTCAACGATAGTATCGGAAGAAATGCAGACTTGCAGACCCTCACAAAACACATCCCTCACTGAAGACGCCACGGAGACGAGACAGTCCGTAACTTGTCAGCTGTCAGACAGTGCTGTGATCTTAGAAGCCAGTAAATCCTTCTTTTATATACCTGCTGTCAGCTAGATGTTAGTATGTAGGTACAAATACTTTGCAAACTGGGTCACAATTGTAACTAATCACGGAACAGACAGATCAAGACAACGCTAAAGCCGTCATCGTGTATTAAGAGTTATT
This sequence comes from Littorina saxatilis, assembly GCF_037325665.1. NCBI lineage: Eukaryota > Metazoa > Mollusca > Gastropoda > Littorinimorpha > Littorinidae > Littorina > Littorina saxatilis. The sequence goes on from NC_090247.1 coordinate 23,523,004, forward strand.
ATAGCTTTGGCACACCCTTTGTGTGGCTGTAAGTTGTGACCCCCCAATCCCCATATCAGAACTGTGTCAGCTGCCTCATTGACCTAGTTAGGGTCGAGAAGTGGGTCAGTGTAACAGCTGACAGTGCAGCCAGCAGCAAGACGCGGCGTGCTCCCCCCCCCCCCCCCCCCCCCCCCCCACTCGTAAACACACTCGCTTTTTGTGTCAATCGTCTTATATTACACCAGTTGTTTTATGGGGGCCCGGTAGCTCAGTTGGTAGAGCACTGGACTTGTGATCGAAAGGTCGCAGGTTCGAATTCGGGCCGGGACGGACACGGGTCAACTTTATGTGCAGACCCAGAGACGGAAGCCATGTCCCACCCCCGTGTCATCACAATGGCACGTAAAAGACCTTGGTCATTCTGCCATAAGTGCAGGTGGCTGAATACACCTAAACACGCAGACACCTGGGTAGCGCGACTCCGTTGCTGCTAGCTTTCCACTGGGAGGAAGCGACCCGAATTTCCCAGCGATGGGACAATAAAGTAATGAAATGAAATGAAATGGAGGTTAAGTGCTTTTATTTATCAGGTCTTTTTCTTTTTTTTCTCCAGTCTTTTCTTTTCTTTTCTTCTTTGTTTTATTTTTCCTTATGTCGTCGTTGATGGAATCTAGTATGACATTGTTTTGTTGTTGAATTCACTGCGCCTTCACTGCCTTCACTGCCTGCATAACTAGTATCACTGTCGGGTTGGTTGTGCGATGTATGAGGTTTTTACTCCCCCCCCCCCTTCCCCCCGTCACTCGGTCAAATATCATTGCTATTAATTGGAAGAAGGTATTCACACACAACATAAGTCGCCACAATATAATAGCTGTCGCTAGACTTTGTTCTGTTTTAGGATAACGTTGTTTGCTGTCACTGTCAGTCTTCTTCTTTACCGATTTTCTTCTTTCTCTTTCTGTCGTTTCTCTTTTTTTACATAAATTTAGTCAAGTTGGAATTATTTTTCCAGCTGACAAAGACATACGCCGAAACCGGTCCTTATTCGTGTTTCTGGTGAGTACACTTTCATTGTTATCTTGTACAAGTCGCCACATTCAACGATGACAACATGTTTTCTGGACACAAACCAGCTGGCTAGCCCAATAATCGATGGCACGTATAGCTCGACTACAGCGCAGCAGACACAACTTCACGACTTGCGTCATGAATACGAACCCGTCACCAGCTGTGCACAGTTTACACTCTCACCCTCTACATCGATAACAACAACAGCACCAACATAAACGGCAGCAGCAACAACAACAACAACAACAACATCAACAACATCAACATCAACAGTAGAAGCAGCAAGAATAACAACAACAACAGCATCAACATCAACAACATCAGTAGAAGCAGCAAGAACAACAACAACAACTACAACATCAGTAGAAGCAGCCAGAAGAAGAAGAACAACAACATGCACAACACCACCACCAACAACAACAACAACAACAACAACAACAACAACAGTAGAGCAGAAAGAACAACAACTACTAAAACTACAACTACATCACTAGAAGCAGCAAGAAGAAGAAGAAGAAGAAGAAGAACAACAACAACAACAACAACAAAAACAACAACGACTACAACATATCTACTACAACATCAGTAGAAGCAGCAAGAAGAAGAACAACAACATACACAGCAGTAACACCACCACCACCAACAACAACATCAACAACAACAACATCAACAACCACAACAACAACAACAACAACAACGTACCCCACTGGATATCAACACCTGGCAGTAGGACAACAACGTAACGTCAAAAAAGGATCCACAGAACACAGAAGCAAAACAGACGTCGTATATTGTCTGTTACGCAGGTGTTATTTTACTGTAAAAGTAGATGCAGATTTGAACTGGAGACGGTCGGTTTATAGATTCGATATGTTTAATGGTATAATGGAAAGGAAAATGAAACTGTTCGTGGTCTTATAGTTCTGGAAACTTTGTGGCTCAGTAAAATTCCACTATGACGCAATTCAAGATAAGTGAGTTAAAATAAAACCGTCCACAGTACACGCGAGTTATTACAAATATAAACAGCTCTTAAACTCCTCAGAAGAATACGAAAAAGGAGAAAAAAAGAAGAAAAAGAACAAGAACAAGAAAAAGAACAAGAAAAAGAACAACAACAACAACAACGACGACGACGACAACATTACTCTAAACCGAAGTGTTCCAGTTTTGAAGACAGTGTGATATACTGTAGTACATAATTAGAACACGTAGCACAGGTGGTAAACACCAGTGTGTAACTGAATACTAGCTAATGTTTACCATGTGTGCTACTTTTGCAACTGGAATTGTGTATTAAAACACATTTTCAAAAGTGGCTATGCAAAGGGTGTTCAAAGGTGGAACACTTCTTTTTAAGAAAGAAAAACAACAACAACAAAACAACAACAACAATAACAACAACAACAGTACAAACAAACAAAACAAGCTAACAAACAAATTACAAACAAGCACACATACCCAAACAAACAAACAAACAAACAATGGAACAGTAATCCTACCTTCCACAGAGCCAAACTTCACCATAATTATGCACGCTCCCACTGATGATAAAAACACTTTCTACAAACAAACCTAAATTTTAAAGCAGTCTCACTTCACTTCACTACATTTCGCTTTGTTTTGGTTTGGCTGGTCGGGTTCAGTAGCAGTCTCGGACGCTGCTTGCCTGCACACCTGAGCGAGAATGTGAATTTATAGCAGCTATAGCAGGAAGGTAGCGTGTCGGCAGGTGAGACAGACATCTAGCACAGCACTAACATCTGTGGAGCTGGGTGCGAAGTTCACTCAACACGCGTACTCTCGACGGGGATGGGGATGGGAGGGGGAGCAGGGGATGAACTGGGGGGCAACAGAAATCGTGTCACTATTTTTGTTTGTTGGTGAAAAACCAGAAAGGGGATGGGAGAGGGGTCTCTCACACACATACACTCTCCCCATCTCTCTCTCTCTCTCTCTCTCGGAAAAAAAGAAAAGAAGTGAATACGGAGTGGTGGTAGTTGGAGTTGGGGGGGGGGGGAAGGCGGTTTTGGGGAGGGGGCTGGGTAGGTTCTGATAATGTGATATCTATTGCAGATGGTAATAAGCACGGCCCAGGACCAGACAAATCCGGTTCGCGTTGGCTTGCAGGCTGTTCAGTCATGAACCGTGTTCAGGTTAAATTTCTGACAACCTCGATCACAACCTCTCCTGTCTCCAACCCCCCCCCCCCCCCCCCCACTCCAACCCCCGCCTGTTTGACTGAGATGTGTAAACTGCAGAAGAGAGTGTATTGCAAAAGTAGGGTGAACGGCTTTGCACCAAAATACAAACATGTTGATGTTGTTGTTCTTCCTGCCTGTCGTGCTACTAAACAGCGCAACAAGAAACATTGCGTGTCTCGCTGTACTGAGGGTAGGCAGTGAAGTTTAGCGTTATCTCGGTGTGGTAGCTACCATATATTGACACAATGCGCGACAGAAAAGAAAAATATACGAAGCAATTGCACGTGCACGCACAAACTCAATCACACATGCGCACGCGCGTACGAACGCACGCACATACACACACATACACACACACACACACACACACACACACACACACACATACACACACACGCACACACACACACTGACACATTCACTGACACACTGACACACACACAGTGACACACACACAAATAACACACACAGTGACACACACAGTGACACACTGACACACACACACACACTGACACACACACTGACACACACACACACACTGACACACACACACACACACATACAACACACACACACACTGACACACACACACACACACACACACACTCACACTTCCCTGGGACCGTTGCACCTTCTAGCACTCTTTGAACTGTGACGTCATAGGTCACGCACCGGATGCACTTTGAGAGATTATCATTAGGCCTCATTGGGCGTCATTAGACAACTGCCAGCATGCAACTCGTGACCCCCCGCTGTCTGCTGACGACGTCCGACCATTGCTACACTTTGTGTGTGTCTCTCTGCCTGTTGCGACATCGTTCCCAATAATGACTTCCCATCATTACTGTCTTTAGCAGGTCGTGTCGTTCACTTACAATGTTAATACAGCCTTTAGCAGGTCGTGTCGTTCACTTACACTGTTAATGCAGCCTTTAGCAGGTCGTGTCATTCACTCGCCATGTTAATAAAGTCTTTTGCTGGTAGTCAGTTGCCTACCGACACTCGGCCAGTCATTGCATAATTATAATAATAATAATAATAATATAATAATAAATGAGCATTTATATAGCGCAACATCATAACTTTACAATTATGCTCTTTGCGCTTGACACATTTAAAATTAAAACACAGTTATACAAGCATTTACATCTACAACGCTTAATTATGATGGCAAAGTGCGCATATACTGCGAAATTCCCACAGCATTTATTACTCGCGCAGTTAGTCTTCAAATTTATAAAAATGAAATAAAATAAAGGGGGGGGGGGGGGGGTCGGGAAGTCACGCTAAGCGATATCAAAACAACTGTCGGATTTATTTATTTATTTATTAAGGAGATTTCTATAGCGCATAACTAAAAGCACTATGCGCTTAAACATCAAAACACATGTGAGAAGTTTCCACAAAGACTGGGGATGTGAATTTGTGATCACACGCCCCAAAAAGATGTGCTTTGATGCAGTTTGTGTTTGGAGTTGAGTCAGTTGCACACTTGCGTTGCATTGACCTCGAGTAACAGTTCAGGGGAGGGTATTGACCTAGTTTTCAAGCAGGTGGGGTGGGGGGGGGGGGCACACAACAGTCAACGTGAACCGACGGCTGACTTGACTTACTCACATCAACCCTCAATGCGTAATAACTGCATAACCCTGACACCTGCGGGAAAACCCCTGGGTATAAGGATGCGGGCTTACAGTCCCGTCTTAATCGATCGTCACAGCTATAGTGCGCCCCAAGCGGTGGACAGTCACCTTGATTCCTATTTAGAAAGACGCAAAAGATAATAGTTGTTGTACCATTGCCAGAGTAAGAAGGGAGCATCTCGTTACTCCCCCGGCTCGTTACTAACCCTAACCCTAACCATAACCCTAACCCTAAGGGGGAGTAACGAGCCGGGGGAGTAACGAGCTGACCCCAGTAAGAACACGTCATGTTCAGAACTTCTGGTACCAGCTTTCTAATACATTTTTCCGCAGTTCTCATATTCGCTAGGTACGCACTTAAAGGGATAGTACCCAGACACAGGCCCTCAGATCTCTTCCAGAGTTATGCCATTACATTCTGCGATCGCTTTCAGAGTTATATGCCATTACATATTCTGCGATCGCTTGCAGAGTTATGCCATAACATTCTGCCTTGCAAATTATGCTTCCGGAGGACTGCCTTCCCTTAGCAAAATCTAGCGTTTTAAAAGCTTAATCAGATATCGTAGAATAGGCAAAAGAAAACTCTCCCCGCCTCAGAAAATAAGCATGTTCCAGAAATGAGTAAGCTTAGCACCCACACGGCGTGGCCTTTGCCTGACTCTGTGTCCAAGAGGATGTATTCGTCGGCATGCCATTACGCGTGTGACACAAACAGTGCCGCCAGGACCGGCACGGCCGTTGGCCTAGTGGTAAGGCGTCCGCCCCGTGATCGGGAGGTCGTGGGTTCGAACCCCGGACTGGTTATTCCGGTGTCAGAATAATGTGACTGGGTGAGACATGAAGCCTGTGCTGCGACTTCTGTCTTGTGTGTGGCGCACGTTATATGTCAAAGCAGCACCGCCCTGATATGGCCCTTCGTGGTCGGCTGGGCGTTAAGCAAACAAACAAACAAAGTGCCGCCAGGTTTTGTCATGTCGCACCTGGGCAAATAGATAATCCACATCACAACAAGGGACAGCGACAGGACAAGTCATTGACAACCAGCGCATCACAAGCATCAGACACGCGCATCAGACACAAGCATCAGACACGTACATGCATCAGAATCAGACACAATCGTCAGACACAAGCATCAGACACGTACAAGCATCAGAATCAGACACAATCGTCAGACACAAGCATCAGACACAAGCTCCCAGCGAACAAGTTTACGTTGTATTCACGTTGGCCAACATTGGGTTTACGTTGCGTTTCAACGTAACATTTAGGTAAATTTGTATGGACGAAATTACGTGGAAACAAGAAATTCCTCCGAGGTAGGAAAAACACCCCCGTCCTTACCATTCTCACTGCCACCAACTGAGAAGGTTATTTCCCTTTGACCATTAATATGTCCCTCTATAAGTCCTTGTAGAATCTTAATTCACCAATAACTCCCTAACCGTGTGTTTGACTGGTCCCAATTTTTATAAGGACCGTCTCAGGAATGTATAGAACCTGTTCACCAAGTTTGGTGACGATCGGTCCGTTCATTCTTGAGATCTATATGCGAACACAAACAAACAAACACATCGACCGAATCCTATACACACCCCTATATCGGGGGTGTAATAACGTGAAAAGACAACGTTGCATTTTACGTGAGTTCTTGGTGGGCAGCAAACAGGGATAACTTCACCTGCTAACTCAGACATGAGCAGTGACCAACAACTGTTTTGGAATAAAAAAAAAAAATTTAATAATGTTTTTTTAATAAGATCATGTGAGTGGCTTTCTCTTATGTTGTGTGTGTGTGTGTGTGTGTGTGTGTGTGTGTGTGTGTGTGTGTGTGTGTGTGTGTGTGTGTGTGTGTGTGAGTGTGTGTGTGTGTATTTGTGTGTGTGTGCACGTGTGTGCCTAGAATTTTTTTTTTTCTGATAATACAGAAAAAAATGATGGCTCAGATTGCAACAGATTGCTCCATTTTCCTTGATTTTGTCCACATGTTCGGGGGGGGGGGGACATGCCCCCGGACCCCCCTAGTAGCCTGCCTTTGTCTTCTGAATGACGGTTTTGGACGATTGGGTAATTTGTTGGCTCAGCTGCACCCACCAGATCGGTCAATTTTCCTTGATTTGATCCAAATTCGTCTTCTTAAATTAACTTTTGGAAGGTGTACTATAAGGGGAAGTTTCTTGGCTCAGATTGCACCAGACTGCTCCATTTTCCTTTTTTTTAACAACATTTTCCGCGGGGGAATAAATTATGCCCTGGGACCCACCTAGGAGGTTCGGGTGCTACGCGCCCCCAACTAAACGCTTCGCATCGTCGATCTGTCCCTAAAAGACATTTGGACCCCCCTTAAAAATGGTGTGACCCGCCCCTGTTGTCTACATTATGAGGAACAGGAAGGTTAGTCGGGCCGGAGTGGGGTGGGTGATGTGGGGGTGGCGTGCTGCGCTGGGGTTCGATAGGGTAGCAGGGGTTCAATTTGAAAGTATTTGTCCTCTTTACCTTCCCGTGACGCGAGACACTGAGTTATTATAGCTGCATCCAGCTTTACTTATAATTTTCCTGAACGCTGCTTTTCTCCAGTGTCTTTTTCTTTTGCCAAGTGTGTCAATGTAGGCATTCCCGGCCTCTCACTGTTTTGCATTGTGTCAGTGGTTTTGTTCTGCAAGTAGTTATCAGTGTGACGGAGTCACGACCTACATCTTCAAGCGAACAGCCAACACAAGTAGTGCGCAGTGTTGACTCATTCTGATCATCATCGCTCCACGGCTATCGCCAGTTATCTAAGAGCCGAACTCAATTTGACCTGAGGACAGGACGAGTGTTTACTGCGTTGCGGACACTCCACAGGGTCAGTGCAGATTATGTATATAATATATATTATACGTCGTGAGTTCAACTAGCGGCCAACCTCTCGCCTTTCTTGTTATTGCGACTGGTATCATACTATTTGCCCCGACAAGAGGTTGAGACACCGGAGAGGGTTAGGGGGCAGGGGGAAGAATTTACCCGATGCTCCCCAGCATGTCGTAAGAGGCGACTAACGGATTCTGTTTCTCTTTTTATCCTTGTTAAGTGTTTCTTGTATAGAATATAGTCAATTTTTGTAAAGATTTTAGTCAAGCAGTGTGTAAGAAATGTTAAGTCCTTTGTACTGGAAACTTGCATTCTCCCAGTAAGGTCATATATTGTACTACGTTGCAAGCCCCTGGAGCAAATTTTTGATTAGTGCTTTTGTGAACAAGAACCAATTGACAAGTGGCTCTATCCCATCTCCCCCCTTTCCCCGTCGCGATCATAACCTTCGTGGTTGAAAACGACGTTAAACACCAAATAAAGAAAGAAGAAACCGGAGAGGTAAGACAGCCACTGAAGATAGCAAGATGGGGGGGGGGGGGGGGCGGGCAAGGGAATCTCGTGGTCGTGTTACTCCACTACCACCCCCTTCTCAGTTCACCAAAACAAACAAACATAGAAAAAAAGTAGGGGCTCGACTGATTTCAGAGACGCCATTCACAGACATATCAAGATTCAACAACGACATTTGTGTGAAAAAGAGGCCAGATAAAAAATGAGGAGGGTATTTTTCCATCCCTTGTTCCTTTCATAACTGCGCAGAGGCCTGATAAGTAACTATGTTGTTATGACGACAAGAAACGCTTGCCCGTGTTTTGGTGGAATACCAGCAGGCACACGGTAATTGTGTCTTGTTCAAGAAAGACACACGATAAGCCTTCACTCTAATCGTACACAAGGAATAAACATCAAACTACGATAATATGTTGGTGCCTGTGGGTTTGACCACACAAACACGAACACCCGATGATCGTATGTAGTAATCCTGGCCATGAGACTACCTCATGCAGGCAGCGTGTGGCACACATGTGGGACCGTGGCAACAATAAATCTGTTGGATGGGGATAGTGGAAGTGGGGGTGCAGGACGGGGTACGGAATGTTTACTTTGTTACGGAGAAGGGTCTGTTGGTATATAATATGACGGCTTACTAGTGCCAAAACCTAGGGTTACCATTTTCACGTGATCGGGGTGGCCGAGTGGTAACGCACTTGCGCTCGGAACGGCGAGAGGTTGCGCCGGAGTACGACCCTGGGTCAGGGCGTTCGCAATTTTCTCTCCCCCTTTCCTAACCTAGGTAGTGGGTTCAAGTGCTAGTCTTTCGTATGAGACGATAAACCGAGGTCCCTTCGTGTACACTACATTGGGGTATGCACGTTAAAGATCCCACGATTGACAAAAGGGTCTTTCCTGGCAAAATTGTATAAGCGTAGATAAAAATGTCCACCAAAATACCCGTGTGATCTGGAATAATAGGCCGTGAAAGGTGGATGCAGCGCCTATAGGCTGTTGATCTACTGGCCGATATGTGAATGCGTGATATATTGTGTAAAAAAAACTGATTCCATATCACACGGCATTAATAAGTAGACATGCGCCTTGAGTCGCCTTGTGTGGTGAGATACGTGCGCGATATAAATCCTCGTAAATAAATAAAAAATAAATAAAAAAATTAGTAATTAACAGTGTTAATTACTAATTTTCATTTTTGCCTCGTTTTCGGTCACAGTAGTCGGACTTTAAGAGTCCGCACTGAGAGGCAACAACGTCCGTCAAACATCACTCTCACACAATTTCTGAAATATCTTTGAATAGAAGGCCTTATCGAGCAAGTTATCCGACGTGAAGATGCATGTCACAGTTTTCTGCAATAGCGCTTTCCTTTAACGTTGTTTTGGGTATCTTAGAAAAGAATAATCGACCCCGAAAACTTTCGAACTGAAGCTGCTTATAGCAGACGGACTTTTGATCGGCTGTGGTCTCACACTTTCACATATATCTTTCAATATAATTCCTTATTCGACAAGTTGTCGGGCAGACAGCTGTACCTCATATTTATTTCCACTACTACACTCATACATCTGCTTTGTAGTGTATTAGTGAAGGACAATCGATCCGAAAATGTTCGAATCGAGAGAGGAAAAATGGCGTCTGGTGTATCCATGAAGGGGGATGGTGGTGTATCCATGAAGGGGGATGGTGGTGTATCTATGAAGGGGGAGGGTGGTGTATCCATGAAGGGGGAGGGTGGTGTATCCATGAAGGGGGAGGGTGGTGTATCCATGAAGGGGGATGGTGGTGTATCCATGAAGGGGGAGGGTGGTGTATCCATGAAGGGGGGTGGTGGTGTATCCATGAAGGGGGATGGTGGTGTATCCATGAAGGGGGATGGTGGTGTATCCATGAAGGGGGATGGTGGTGTATCCATGAAGGGGGATGGTGGTGTATCCATGAAGGGGGATGGTGATGTATCCAAGAAGGGGGATGGTGATGTATCCATGAAGGGGGATGGTGGTGTATCCATGAAGAGGGATGGTGGTGTATCCATGAAGGGGGATGGTGGTGTATCCATGAAGGGGGATGGTGGTGTATCCATGAAGGGGGATGGTGATGTATCCAAGAAGGGGGATGGTGATGTATCCATGAAGGGGGATGGTGGTGTATCCATGAAGGGGGATGGTGATGTATCCATGAAGGGGGATGGTGGTGTATCCATGAAGGGGGATGGTGGTGTATCCATGAAGGGGGATGGTGATGTATCCATGAAGGGGGATGGTGATGTATCCATGAAGGGGGATGGTGGTGTATCCATGAAGGGGGATGGTGATGTATCCATGAAGGGGGATGGTGGTGTATCCATGAAGGGGGATGGTGGTGTATCCATGAAGGGGGATGGTGGTGTATCCATGAAGGGGGATGGTGGTGTATCCATGAAGGGGGATGGTGATGTATCCAAGAAGGGGGATGGTGATGTATCCATGAAGGGGGATGGTGGTGTATCCATGAAGAGGGATGGTGGTGTATCCATGAAGGGGGATGGTGGTGTATCCATGAAGGGGGATGGTGGTGTATCCATGAAGGGGGATGGTGATGTATCCATGAAGGGGGATGGTGGTGTATCCATGAAGGGGGATGGTGATGTATCCATGAAGGGGGATGGTGGTGTATCCATGAAGGGGGATGGTGATGTATCCATGAAGGGGGAGGGTGGTGTATCCATGAAGGGGGAGGGTGGTGTATCCATGAAGGGGGATGGTGATGTATCCAAGAAGGGGGATGGTGATGTATCCATGAAGGGGGATGGTGGTGTATCCATGAAGGGGGATGGTGATGTATCCATGAAGGGGGATGGTGGTGTATCCATGAAGGGGGATGGTGGTGTATCCATGAAGGGGGATGGTGATGTATCCATGAAGGGGGATGGTGATGTATCCATGAAGGGGGATGGTGGTGTATCCATGAAGGGGGATGGTGATGTATCCATGAAGGAATGGTGGTGTATCCATGAAGGGGGATGGTGGTGTATCCATGAAGGGGGATGGTGGTGTATCCATGAAGGGGGATGGTGGTGTATCCATGAAGGGGGATGGTGATGTATCCAAGAAGGGGGATGGTGATGTATCCATGAAGGGGGATGGTGGTGTATCCATGAAGAGGGATGGTGGTGTATCCATGAAGGGGGATGGTGGTGTATCCATGAAGGGGGATGGTGGTGTATCCATGAAGGGGGATGGTGATGTATCCAAGAAGGGGGATTGTGATGTATCCATGAAGGGGGATGGTGGTGTATCCATGAAGGGGGATGGTGGTGTATCCATGAAGGGGGATGGTGGTGTATCCATGAAGGGGGATGGTGGTGTATCCATGAAGGGGGATGGTGGTGTATCCATGAAGGGGGGTGGTGATGTATCCAAGAAGGGGGATGGTGATGTATCCATGAAGGGGGATGGTGGTGTATCCATGAAGAGGGATGGTGGTGTATCCATCAAGGGGGATGGTGGTGTATCCATGAAGGGGGATGGTGGTGTATCCATGAAGGGGGATGGTAATGTATCCATGAAGGGGGATGGTGGTGTATCCATGAAGGGGGATGGTGGTGTATCCATGAAGGGGGATGGTGATGTATCCATGAAGGGGGATGGTGATGTATCCATGAAGGGGGATGGTGGTGTATCCATGAAGGGGGATGGTGATGTATCCATGAAGGGGGATGGTGGTGTATCCATGAAGGGGGATGGTGGTGTATCCATGAAGGGGGATGGTGGTGTATCCATGAAGGGGGATGGTGGTGTATCCATGAAGGGGGATGGTGATGTATCCAAGAAGGGGGATGGTGATGTATCCATGAAGGGGGATGGTGGTGTATCCATGAAGAGGGATGGTGGTGTATCCATGAAGGGGGATGGTGGTGTATCCATGAAGGGGGATGGTGGTGTATCCATGAAGGGGGATGGTGATGTATCCAAGAAGGGGGATGGTGATGTATCCATGAAGGGGGATGGTGGTGTATCCATGAAGGGGGATGGTGGTGTATCCATGAAGGGGGATGGTGGTGTATCCATGAAGGGGGATGGTGGTGTATCCATGAAGGGGGATGGTGGTGTATCCATGAAGGGGGATGGTGATGTATCCAAGAAGGGGGATGGTGATGTATCCATGAAGGGGGATGGTGGTGTATCCATGAAGAGGGATGGTGGTGTATCCATGAAGGGGGATGGTGGTGTATCCATGAAGGGGGATGGTGGTGTATCCATGAAGGGGGATGGTGATGTATCCAAGAAGGGGGATGGTGATGTATCCATGAAGGGGGATGGTGGTGTATCCATGAAGGGGGATGGTGGTGTATCCATGAAGGGGGATGGTGGTGTATCCATGAAGGGGGATGGTGGTGTATCCATGAAGGGGGATGGTGATGTATCCAAGAAGGGGGATGGTGATGTATCCATGAAGGGGGATGGTGGTGTATCCATGAAGGGGGATGGTGGTGTATCCATGAAGGGGGATGGTGGTGTATCCATGAAGGGGGATGGTGGTGTATCCATGAAGGGGGATGGTGGTGTATCCATGAAGGGGGATGGTGATGTATCCAAGAAGGGGGATGGTGATGTATCCATGAAGGGGGATGGTGGTGTATCCATGAAGAGGGATGGTGGTGTATCCATGAAGGGGGATGGTGGTGTATCCATGAAGGGGGATGGTGGTGTATCCATGAAGGGGGATGGTGATGTATCCAAGAAGGGGGATGGTGATGTATCCATGAAGGGGGATGGTGGTGTATCCATGAAGGGGGATGGTGGTGTATCCATGAAGGGGGATGGTGGTGTATCCATGAAGGGGGATGGTGATGTATCCAAGAAGGGGGATGGTGATGTATCCATGAAGGGGGATGGTGGTGTATCCATGAAGGGGGATGGTGATGTATCCATGAAGGGGGATGGTGATGTATCCATGAAGGGGGATGGTGGTGTATCCATGAAGGGGGATGGAGATGTATCCTTGAAGGGGGATGGTATAGTACAGTGCCTGTAAAAGCCTGACACCTGTGTCGCGGTTTCCATGATCGCGGCAAGGAATGCACCTTTAAGCCTGAATGGAGGAGGTAACTAACTGTCAGGGGATCGCTTACCTGTTGTTGACCTGTTGTTGACCCGCTGTCTGATCTCACTATCACCTGTCCTCTCAAGTCCCTTTGTGTTCGCTGCCCCTTGTCAAGAGTGTTTGGCAAGCTCTTGACGACACTCGCCACAGTATGTAAATCTCGCTGGATTCTTGCAGACTGGCACAATCTTGACTGGGCTGACTCCGGAAGATTTCAACGCGTAGTAGTCATCATTATCCTGACCCGCTTCATGTCACGAAACATAACACTGATTCCTGTAAAAGTGGTATTAGCTAACGGTGATTACTGTTAAGTGGCATTAGCTAACGGTGATTCCTTTTAAAGTGGCATTAGCTAACGGTGATTCCTTTTATAGTGGCATTAGCTGACGGTGATTCCTTTTAAAGTGGCATTAGCTAACAGTGATTCCTTTTAAAGTGGCATTAGCTAACGGTGATTCCTTTTAAAGTGGCTATAAGCTAACGGTGATTCCTTTTAAAGTGGCATTAGCTGATGGTGATTCCTTTTAAAGTGGCTATAAGCTAACGGTGATTCCTTTTAAAGTGGCATTAGCTAACAGTGATTCCTTTTAAAGTGGCTATAAGCTAACGGTGATTCCCTTTAAGGCAGCATTAGCTAACGGTGATTCCTTTTAATGTAGCATTAGCTAACGGTGATTCCTTTTAAAGTGTTATTAGCCAAAGGTGATTCCTTTTAAAGTGGCATTATGGATAATCCAGAATAATCCCCTCCTCAGCTAACAGAGACAAAGAGGCAGGTCATGGGATAAATATACATATACGGCTTCTGTGTGTGTGTGTGTGTGTGTGTGTGTGTGTGTGTGTGTGTGTGTGTGTGTGTGTGTGTGTGTGTGTGTGTGTGTGTGTGTGTGTGTGTGTGTGTGGGCAACACCTGTGGATTGTAGAGTTCTGTTTGTGATGTGGTCTGGCGGCTTTGATGTGTCTGTATGTTCGGGCCTTCCTTTGAGAAGCCATAACAGTTATTATAGGGCTTAGAAATATGCTCTAAAATTCTCAATCCCGTTTGAGTGGACTTCGCCTTCAAAGGTGATTGTGGTGTTTCGGCACTCGGTTACATTTGGCGTCGTCGACAGGGATGGGACTCGACATGAAATGTTCAGGACACTGAATCATGTTCGTGCTGTTCCCATTCCATCAACCTGGGAGGGACCTAAGCTTGGCGGGTCCATGGTTCGGAACTTTGGGGACAAAGTTCATTCAAAGGGGGTAGAGTGTGACAGGGAGACTACCGTCGCCCTTCACAGCAGACTCTGCAGAGTTGTTCGCCTTAGAAGTTGTGGGCTTTCCTAGAAGTGCAAAGGTCGAATCTATTTATCGAAAAATCCACTGTCATCTATCTCTATATCTATATATATAGATAGATAGATATATACGGCTTGTGTGTGTGTGTGTGTGTGTGTGTGTGTGTGTGTGTGTGTGTGTGTGTGTGTGTGTGTGTGTGTGTGTGTGTGTGTGTGTGTGTGTGTGTGTGTGTGTGGAGGCAACACCTGTGGATTGTAGAGTTCTGTTTGTGATGGGTTCGGCGGCTTTTGTCTGTCTGTATGTTCTGGCCTTTGAGAAGCCATAACAGTTAATATAGGGCTTAGAAATAAGCTATACAATTCTCAATCCCGTTTGAGAGGACTTCGCCTTCAAAGGTGATTGTGGTGAACCGCCACGCTGTCTGTCTCTGTCTCGCGATTCACCCCGGCGAAGCCGGGTATTCCTCTAGTATGTAAATATATAGAGATAGATGACAGTGGAATTTTCGATAAATAAATTCGACCTTTGCACTTTTACAGTGAAGACAACTTACGGGTACATGCAGGGAAAGCGTTCTGGACAGTGCAGTGACCTAAAAATAGTAACGGGAATATGGATTGACGCCACATGAAGGAATTGAAGGGAGATAAACGCAAAACACTGGAGAAGATAAGGAAGAGTTACTGGGAATGGATCTGGGAAGATGAACAGAAAAACCAAAATCGGTTCAGCGGCTGCGCGCTGAGAGCACGTGTTGAAAATTCTCATCGACCAGGTTGTGTCCGGGGTCCACCTGATTATGCCCACCAAATTTAAAGCAGATCCATCGAGAACTTTGGCCGTGCATCGCGAACACACACACACACACACACACAGACACAAGTCGTATATATATATGACTAAGTGCCAAAAGGTGCTCACAGAACAGAAGACGACTTTGTTTTACAATAAAAATGTTTCTAAAAACGTGTGTCTGCTGAAAATTGGTGTGTGTGTGGATGAATGTGCGAAGAGATAGTGGACATAATTTCGTGTGTCTGACTTGAACGGTTTTGAAGTTATCTTTGTTTAAAGTCAAAAATAACGCCAAAACCGGCCATCTGAAAACGGACATCGTGATGCCTCGTGTTTTGAATATGCCACAGAAAAATAACAAGAAGCAGAAATGAATTGCATTTAGTTTGATTGAATGCCTGAAACATCGCTTTACAGACGAGACCAAACGTCAAATCTAAATCTCGAGAGAATTTGTTTTTTTCGATAACCGAATTTTAAGGTGTCGCACGCAAGATGTGTCGTCATCACGGCATACATTTTTCAATCGCAGATATTTACTAATTTTCTTTTTCAAAAACTCTGGAATTGATGTCGACACGTCAAGCGATAACGGTGTATCAAACTGCTGTCTTTCATGTAATCCAGCAAAGACTGCAGAACCTTTGAACAGCATTTTTGAAAACGATTTGAAAATTTCGTCATATCTTGCGTGCGACAAAATGTTCGGTAATTAACGGTTATTTTCTTTTAAAAACAAAATTTACATGTACAAAGATCTACTTCATCTACGGAACCACGTGACACATTCTGTGTTCAAAATTTGTGAAGAAATCACGAACCACGAATGCGCTATCAATTGTTGAAATTATGTCGTCAACATCTTTTCAGATCTTGCGTGCGACACCATCTTGCGTTCAACATAAAATGTCACTACCTTATCGAGTTTAATGGGTAAAACTAACTATTTGTTGTCTTAGTTTAATCTTCTTAATTAAAAGCGTAATAAAACCGAACTTCCAAGATGAATTTTAATTGAGATTAGCGAAAGAGCGGGCACGCAAGTCGACCTTAAAGTAAAAGAATGATAACACGAACGTTTGTCGTGTTGTCTTGCGTGCAACACATTGTCCAAAAAGGAAAATGTATATTTTTCTCAGACGTTTTTTAAGTTGAAACCTTGAAACTTCACACACATTTGGGGTTTAATCGCCCCCATGCATGGTAAAAGTCTTGTTGACCCTTGTCAGATTTCAAGGTCACGGCTGGGTCACATGTGGTTCAGAAAACGGATGAAACATATTTTTTCAGAGATTTTTGAAGCTAGAACCTTCAAACTTCAAACAACGCTTTTGCTTAATGATTGTTCAACATGGAGAATTCAAGGTTGATCCTTGAGAAATGTGAAGGTCATAGCAGGGTCTCGTGTGGGTAAAAAAAAACCCATAACCTTTTTCTCAGAGTTTTTCAAAGCAAGAACCTTGAAAGTTCACATTTTTGGGCTTAATAGCCTCCATACACGGTTAACACTATTGTGACTAGCACTGCCACGGCGTTTACGTCCTGCCTGCCCAAGCTTGCCACCAAGAAACTTCCCAAAAATCAGTAACTGTAAAGAAATCTGTCTAGCAAGCTTGAATTAAGTCCAATCACCACCAAATTTTGTGTACTAATTCAAAAATGGATGCCCAGTTCAGTCGTGCTATTTATAAGTTTGTCACGCGATTTGTTTTAGCAAAGGGGGGTGAAAGGGGGATAATTTGTGTTTTTTAACGTTTTTTTGTGTGTGTTTTATTTTCTACTGCTTTTTTTAAAAGTTGTTTTTTAACAGAAAGTATTATAAATAATGTTATAACCAAACAAGGTGTAAAACCTATGAATTAGCTGAAATATTGTTAACATTGTACACAGAAATAAGGAGACAGTACAAAGAAAAAAACAAGCAAATCACGCATTCACTCACAGCATCCTGACTCAAATGAAACAAAACTGTAGATCTAACACTCACCAAATGATGTCTAGGTAATCCATATTGAATATAAGTCACATTTTCACAACAAAGTACCAACTGTACACCTATGAACAATTCCAAAAGGATTTGAAGGCTCCAGCCATCCATTGTTATCAGTGCTGCCACGCCCCCATAGCTCCTGCACGATTCCGAGATACATGTTCGTCTAGCAGTATCACCGCCAACCACGTGTAGTTTGCCGACTCGTACTAGCAACAACGGGACTGTTTCTTCCTCACTTTCACTGCTTGTATCGCTTTCGTGAGGCGAAAACGATACGTCCGAATCATGCTCTACGGGATCCTCTAGGTCCAACATCCGGAGAATCTCCTCCCGAGACAAGGCTCGCCTTTGATTCATTTTGTTTCCTCAAAAACGCACACAAATCAGGCGGATTTGCAAATGGCAGAAGGGGACGCCAAGTGTATCAAGGGAAACAACTCAATTTATTTGCAAGCTTCAAAAACCGGGAAGCAATCACGAGTCGTGTACCCTCTATGGCTGGTACTGAAAAATGCGCTTCCCGTCCATGGGCGTGTCAGCGCTGGTACTGATTTATCAGTGTCCCGTCGCGAAAGTGTTAAAGTCTTGTTGACCTTTGTCGAATCTCAAGGTCACATATGGGCAAATCAAAAACACGAAAATGCATCATTATCTCAGTTGTTTTTAAAGGGAGAGCCTTCAAACATCACACAACTCTCAATGATTCTCCGACTTAAAGAAGTTAAGGTAGATCCTTGTCACATGTCAAGGTCAAAGTGGCGTTATGGTTTGGGTAAAAAAAAAAGGAAATTGTATTGAACTTCAATTTATATAAAACCAAAGTCTGGTTGATCTGTTTTAAGATTTAAGGTCAAATCTGTTATTTAAGGTCAAATCAAATAGAAATTTGTTGATGCTTAAATCTTTGAAACTTCCAACAGGTTTGAGGTTTGACAACTTCTGGACTTTGAAATCTGGTATGGTTGATCCTGGTAATATTAATTGGTCAAAACATCAAGATCAACAATTATAAAATAAGCACTTTCACCAATGTCAAGTGAGCAATAGCAGCAAACGTGAGTCTTATAAAGATTATCACTTTTTGTGTGACCTCAACTTGACCCCTCTGAATGCTCTCAATCATGGAAATTGACCACACTTTGATTATAACCAACAACATCAAAACTTTGGAATGTGTGAAGTTTCAAAGGTGTTGCTTAAAAGGCGTTCGTGAAAATGACAATTGTATGTGTCTGACTTCAATGCGACCCCGCTGCGACCTTGACGTTTGATTTTATCAACCAGACTTTCATCATGTGTGAATGACTTCAAACACTATAAAACTAGTTGATGAAATTGACAATTTTTCAAAGTTTAAGCCAGATGGCACTGCTGTGACCTTGAAATTTGACAAACATTAACCAGGCGGTCACCTTTTTTAGAAAATATCCTTAAAGGATCTTTAACCTTACTGTGACCTTGGAATTTGATGAGGTTTAATTTAACTTGCGTAGTGTGCCAAGTTTCAAGGCCCTAGCTTCAAAAACATATGAGAAAACCTCATTGAAAAATGTATATGTTTGACCTCAACGCGACCCTGCTGTGACCTTGACTTTTTCAACCAGACTTTAATCGTGTGTGAACATTATACACTAGAACTGTGTGTATTTTCAAAGCTCGTGCTACAAACGCGCTGAATAAATAGAAAATATTCCACATTTGGACCAGATGTGACCCCGCTGTGACCTTGAACTTTGACAAAGATTAACCACCAGGTCACTTTTAATGAGGTTTTATAAAAATGCTGAAAGTTTGTGAAGTATGTAAAGTCTAACTGATCTAGTATTAAAACATGTAAGACGTGACAACGACAATTTTCCAGTTTGCAAAGGAAATTTAACCTCGCTGTGACCTTGAAATTCAATGTTGTTTAATGTGATGTGCACCATACCTGGAGGTCATTATACTTTGGTTGTGTGCCAAGTTTCAAAGCCCTAGCTTTAAAAACGTGCGAGATAACCTTAATGCTATGACTCAGTGCCGTTTTGAATGATATAACGAACAAAATTATCGTTATATGTAAAATCATTTGGGTAAATTTATCTTTTCTTTTCGTAATTGGGTTCCAGCATCTGTTGTCTTAACAAAAATCACAATATCAGTCGTGTTTGTCAACTTTTATTTTTTAGCCCCTTTGTCCGCTTTTCGTGCGCACCTTTTGGCACTTAGTCATATAGATACCAAACAATGTTCTTTGATTGAATTGATCATGACAAGAAAGAAATTCGTGGTTTTCACGAAGAGGCTTTTTTCGGCCCAGGAACAGACAGGGACATGACAGATGTCGGAAGCCTCCTACAGGGGCAGGTATGTTTTTCGGAAAGGCAAGTTCGATCAGCGCTCACCCGTACCCGTCCTTCCTAACATGGCGATGGGTACTTGTACGACCGTTGACCTGTACGGGCAGTAGGTGCTGCGTCTTGCTTTGTCAGCACGTCTGCTCAGTCTAACATACCGATACGGGCATTTTGCAGAGACGGAAGTGGAGCAGACAGTGGCGCCACGTATCAGAACTGACTGCGAAAGGTCGTCTGGACAGGCTGAAGTTTGGAGGGGGGGGGGGGGGGGGGGGGGCTTGTCTTGTTTGCAAATGGAGAGCAAAGAGGGGTGATACAATATCGAAAAGTTTGGTTAGAACTTTTGCTGTATGTGGTGGAGGTGGTAGATTTGAAAGGGGGGGGGGGGGGGGGCTTGTCTTGTTTGCAAATGGAGAGCGAAGAGGGGTGATACAATATCGAAGAGTTTGGTTAGAACTTTTGCTGTATGTGGTGAAGGTGGTAGATTTGAAGGGGGGGGGGGGGGCTGGTGGTTGGAAATTGTCATGTAGTGTGATTTCTGTCAAGTAGTACGAACCTCCGATTGGTCAATCGGTACGTCACGTGCCTCATCGCGTGGGATAAAATACTATGTGTGTCTAGCCATTAACAAACAAAAAAACTAAAATTGGGTGTAGGTGTGGAAGATTTTAGCGGCCATGATATCTGCCAGTGGAAAATTTTAAGGCTGTCCGACTCTACTAGTGCTGATACAACAGGCACTGAACCCCAGTCGTTCAGTCGGATCAGTCCCCGTGTCTCTCATATTGGTGTTGAGGAGATGAGTAAAGCTGTCATGTGCCTGTTTGACAAGCAGGCCGATAAGAGTTAAAGGGGCAACCCCTCGGCCCTCTAGCGCAACAACAAGAACAGTACAATATTGGAACGTTTCATTTGACAAACAAAAAATGTCAATCACAAGTACTTCGACCCAACAGTCTTTAAAGTGGACAGACAGACAAACACTTATGGTATAAAAATATCCATTTGTTTTGAGTTTTGAATCGTTAATCCACAGGTGTTGCCCACACACACACACACACACACACACACACACACACACACACACACACACACACACACACACACACACACACACACACACAGAAGCCGTATATGTATATTTATCCCATGACCTGCCTCTTTGTCTCTGTTAGCTGAGGAGGGGATTATTCTGGATTATCCATAATGCCACTTTAAAAGGAATCACCGTTAGCTAATGCCACTTTAAAAGGAATCACCGTTAGCTAATGCCACTTTAAAAGGAATCACCGTTAGCTAATGCTGCTTAAAAGGGAATCACCGTTAGCTTATAGCCACTTTAAAAGGAATCACCGTCAGCTAATGCCACTTTAAAAGGAATCACCGTTAGGCCATCGTTCTCGCCAGAGATTGGGAACAGCAACAGATTCTAAGCAAAGTCCATTGTCTGTATCATATACTGTTCAAAAAAAGAAACGCATAGCTTGTAATATTTGGTTAATTTAGTTATACGGCTACAAGGATATCCACCAAAATGCAGAAAATGTTTATCTGGTCGTCGACCTTTCGTCCATTGCCACAAGTGAGCTCTGCACGTGACGCATGCGTTATCAGTGGCTACAATGTCAAAATTGCTCATTTGGCATGACCACTCGTCATGCTTCAGTGTAATCTCGTGAAACTAGGGGAATATTGAGCTCTCACCATATCTTCCAAAACCCATAAAAGCGGATTGTTCGCCACAAAGAAATCAGACGACAATTCAGCGACGAAAGATGGCCCGATTGAGCAGAGAAGACCGCCAAATTGCATTGGGTCGTTTACAAGCAGGCCAAAGTCAAAGTGCAATCGCCAAGCACTTCCACGTGTCCCAGAGCACCAACAGTAGACTGTGGGTCAGGTTTCAAGCCACTGGCTCCGTTGCTGACTTGCCACGAGCGGGAAGACCAAGGGCGACAACTGCTGCTCACGACCGCTTCATACGGCTCCGCCACCTCCGGAATCGTTTCCTGTCGGCCTCATCTTCTGTCCAGGCTCTCCCCGGGCCACACCGATTATCGGACCAGACCGTGCGGAACCGCCTGCATGAAGCTGGTTTGAGAGCTCGCAGACCTCACAGAGGAGCTGTCCTCACCCGCCGCCATCGCCAGAACCGAGTGCAGTGGGGCAACCAGCACCTTCGCTGGACCGTCCGGAATCACTGGAGACACGTGTGGTTCAGCGACGAGTCCTACTTCCTGCTCCAGCGACATGATGGTCGGAGGAGGGTCTACCGGAGAGTAAACGAACGTTACGCGCCCAACTGCGTGGATGAGGCACCCGTTCATGGTGGTGGAGGCGTCATGGTGTGGGGGGCGATCAATACTGCTGGAAGGAGCACCCTGGTGTACGTCCAAGGGCGCATAACTGCCCAGCGATACGTGGAGGAAATTCTGCGCCCACACGCCCTTCCTCTTCTGGCTGACCAGGATGCCATATTCCAGCAGGACAACGCTCGCCCGCACACAGCACGACTCACCACCCAGTTCCTCACCGACCACCATGTCCAGGTGCTTCCCTGGCCATCCATGTCGCCAGACATGAACCCGATTGAACACCTCTGGGATGAATTGGACAGACGTGTGCGCAGGCGAGAAGAAGCGCCGGCAAATCACCGCGATCTATTGCAGGCACTTCAGGAGGAGTGGGACACCATCCCACAGCAAGATATCCGGCATCTGATCCAGTCCATGCCCAGAAGGTGCCGGGCAGTTGTTGCTGCTCAAGGCAGTCACACCCCCTACTGACTTGACAGCCTCGGCACCCAATCGTATTGATTGACTGATTGATTTGAAGATGCAAATGAACTGTGTGTGCATTCAACTGTGTCCATACCAAATTTCAAACAAGTAATCTAAATATTGGATTTTCTGTTAATTTTTTCGAAAAATAAAACAAATTTGGCAAGTAGCAACTATGCGTTTCTTTTTTTGAACAGTATAAGTGTTTGTCGGTCTGTCCACCTGAAGGACCATGCGGTCGGAGTAGCTGTGATTGTAAATGTTTTGTTTTTGTCATAAATTCAACGTTCCATTCTAGTTTTTCTTTTTTATTCAGAATTTTGGAATGTTAGCAGTCTGTCTGTTTTTTGGATTCCTTTACCTTGATTTCACCACCGCAAAAGGACGAATAATGTGGATGTAATAAGACCATTGTACAGGGATTGCTTGTGAACTTCGGGTATTTCGGTACTGGTTACAATCTGCTATGCTATGCAATGCATGCTTCGGTTATTCTGTCCTCAGAAATAATGTCTATTTGGGACGTGACGTGGTTACAATCTGAATTTACCGAAAACTAAATTAGAAACCGATGCTATTTTGTTTGACAGGTGGGTTTTTTCCGGTACAATTATGACGTACTGACTCGTTGTGACGGGTTGCTGGGCTCACCAGGGTGACCAGATTCTGTGTGAACCAGGATTGGTACAAGTTGGTAAAGACACAACTGATAAGAAAATAGCTACCGCTATGACTGACGACTTATCATTGGAGGATTCAAGTCTAGAGATAATACAGATCTATATACTTTTATGATTAAGACATGATGGGCGCATACACTAAGAGAAGAGCCGCGAGCAGTTCGTTTTGTTTCCGAATGGTGTTACCTGTCTTCTGCTCCAATCGTTTGTTTTTTGTACTTTTTGTTTGAAACAAAAGTTCATCATTTGTGACCCTCCACCACGAAATGAGTCGCATGTCACCTCGCGCGGTTCTGCGCTAGGCTTAATATAAGTCCGGGGGGACTGTGGTAAAAGTGTGAGGGTCACCTTAGTCACAGGCTTATAACTCGAACAGTTTTCGCTCTTTTCTAAAACGGTTTTTACCACTGGATAGAGCATAAAACACTCTTTATGAAAATGTAAAAATATTAAAATCATGCAAAGATGACATGCGACTCATCCCGTGGTGGAGGGTCACATTTGTGTGTTCCTGGACTCTGCTCTGACCATGAAAAAACACATAATTTATATTAGTAAAGGTGCCTTCTTTGAACTACGCAAGATTTCCTCTGTAAGATAATTCCTGACACCCCTAGCCACCATTCAACTTGTTTTCTCTCTGTTTCCTCTCTGATACTAAGTCGACTTGACTTTTGTAACTCGATCATTGCTTGCTGGCCAAGAACTTTGTCCCTGACAGAGAGTTCATAATAGTGCCACAGAAGTCAAAGTGAAGTACAGTCGAGTTTAAATTGGCAGTGTAAGGGTACAGATTTTTTTTAGGAATCACTTCCCCCCTCCAGGTCCAATTACCACAGTATCTGTGAGCCATTCCGTTCACTGTGTGTGTGTGTGTGTGTGTGTGTGTGTGTGTGTGTGTGTGTGTGTGTGTGTGTTGTGTGTGTGTGTGTGTGTGTGTTGTGTGTGTGTGTTGTGTGTGTGTGTGTGTGTGTGTGTGTGTGTGTGTGTGTGTGTTTGTGTGTGTGTGTGTGTGTTTGTGTGTGTGTTTGTGTCTGTCTGTGTTTTTGTGTGTGCGTGTTTTATTTTGTGTGCTTTGTAAGCCCAGATTGCTTTGGTTTTTTTCTCAGTTATCTGTATTCTTTTTGTGTGTTTGTTTATTTTTTATTTTTTATAATGCAGTTGTAAACCGCCTAGAGACATTTAAGGGACCTGCTTAAAGAAACGCGTTTTAGTAGTAATAGTAGTAGTAGTAGTGGTAGTAGTAGTAGTAGTAGTAGTAATAGTAATAATAGTAGTAGTAGTAGTAGTAGTAGTAGTAGTGGTAGTAGAAGTAGTAGTATTACTAGTGTCATTTATTTGACATTGGTTTTGTAAAACGTTCCGTTTTTGTTTTCTTATTTTTTTCTGTTTATCGATGTTGGTGTCTTATCGGAGGTTGAAAGTCAAGTCAAGTTTAGTCAAAGGATTACGCAAATAAACCCGGTTGAGGGTACCTACAAAGTTATCAAAAAAGTGAGAAATGTGCAGGAAAACAGTAAGAATAAAGATGCAATTTGCCAACTTTTGAACAGTGGACCAAGAGGAGCGGGTTGTGAGGTAAATCGACGACAAGGTAAATATGCGCCGAAATGGCTGCAATTACTGGCCGTATAAAATTTCATCTCACACGGCATCACTGCTGAGCGCCAAGAACTGTACCCACGGAATATGCGCGATATAAGCCTCATTGATTGATTGATTGATTGACAAAGGAGGATGGAGGTACATTGAGTGATAGATGTTTGTCTTCCTTGTGTCACTTATTAAACATGAACAGAAATAAAGCACCGCCACCACAACAACAACAACAACAACAACAACAACAGCAACAGCAACAACAACAACGTCAATAACGAACAAAATAACAGTCGTTGTAAGATTCGGAAACATCAAGTAAGTTAACACTTGAAAACTTTCTTTTGTGCAAAACCATTTACTTCGTATAACTATAACAAAAGACAAAAGCAAGAACTGCGGATGCAATTGAATAACAAACAAAGTTGAAAATTGATGTTGCTATTATGTCTTCCTAATTACCTCAGCCTTTTCTATTCATATGCCGTCGTCTCTTCAGACTTAAATATATTAGAATATCTATCGTGACGTTTTACCGATATCATCTAGCCATGGCGCTTGTCTTAACAGTGCATTTTCTATGAATAATTAATCTTGCCAAAATGTCAATGGTGATTTCTTAAAATGAATTAAGTTAATATTTGCAGAGTTTGCTCAATGCTATCAAGCTGGCATCAGTCGGATTCTTAAACTGTAAGACTTAAAGTAGTCGAAACCATTAAACATTTCCTGATGTATTTTTGAAGGGGTTATTTCGGGGACTGCAAGTCTACGGATGAAACTAGTCTGATGTGAAAACGCTGTTCTGCCATACACACAATGCAGTTTGCAAATACAAGATATTCAGCGTGTGAACGATACTACGAGTGAACATAAAAAGAACTTCTTTAACTGACTTATTTTGTTTTAGAAAATCCAATACATAAAGTTACATTTGAAAGAACTCATTTGAAATTGCAAACATAATTACCGCTTTTTTTCAAGTACTTAAGAACAACATCAAAAATATGTGCAGAACTCGTCTAAGTAAAATTAGTTTAAAATTCCTACTGTACATGTGTTTAGCTAAGCATTACCGATGTACACACATATA
Organism: Littorina saxatilis; assembly: GCF_037325665.1. NCBI lineage: Eukaryota > Metazoa > Mollusca > Gastropoda > Littorinimorpha > Littorinidae > Littorina > Littorina saxatilis. The sequence continues at coordinate 23,548,909 of NC_090247.1, forward strand.
TGAGCTGATACATGTACACCTTGCAAGGATTTAACAAGCAGACACAAATTAATTTAGAACTAGTCGCAATAAAATTATTTAAACACAAATAAACTATACATACATAAGAACGTTGAAGCATAACAGATCAAACCAGTTAAGAGAAGAGGTAGGCAAGGACACGTGGAGAAGGGTAGTCTTGATAAAACACATACACTTTACGAACAACACATCTAGCAAAAGCTGCCAAAGAGTACACTCTATCAGAAAGAGAGATACAGAAGAAGTGAAAGAAGAAAAGAAAGACAGAATACTGTGTATTAATTATCAGTTTTAGAACGTGTCCATAAGCAGTCTGCTTGTTAACGTTCTTAATGTTGTTACTGTTTAAAACGTGTATAAAAGAAAATTAATAAAAAACACGCTTAAACAAATACCAAGGCAGTATAATCATGATTCCTACAAGACGATTACATTCCTCTCTGTAGACAAGAATTACTTCAGTTTACAAATCATGTTTGTCTCCGATCAGATGATTGTAGTCTTACCATTTCAGAAAAACATTTCCACACTACATGTCCTATAAACAAAGGATAGGTATCAGAGAGAGATAAAGAGTAGGGGGAGAGGGGGGGGGGGGAGAGAAGAAGCTAACAAAACTACCCTTTTCAGATCTGTCAAAACAAAATAATAAGGCAAAGCCATGCAACATCTTCGAATGCAAACTTCAACAGTTTTAAGTATGAAAACAGGATACGGTATTAGTTCCTTGTGTGCTGTGCTGTCTCAACATGCACTGCTTTTAGAGTTACAACGATACATCTGAATACAAAAACACCTAAATGGTAAATAAATACTAATTACCATTGATGCAAAACGTCCCTTATGTTCTAGAAAAGCTTATATAGGGAAAACACAGTTAACGACATCGACTAAAACATTCTAATATGCATCAAAGCGTGATACAAATCCTAGGAAACCAGGGCAGCTGCTTGAAAACTGATTTGTGTTTGGGATGAGAAGGCAAGGATGAGATCAAAGAGAAGAAAACTCATAGAGAGAGACAGACAGACAGAGACAGAAAGAGCGAGCGAGACAGACAGAGAGAGAGACAGACAGACAGACAGACAGACAGACAGACAGACAGACAGAGAGAGAACGAACGAACGAACGAACGAACGAACTTTATTTTACAAGGATATAGGTGTAAGGCACATTGCCTTGTCTAACAACCTGTCCTTAAACAAATACTTAACATATAATATCCACTAAAGAAGCATACAAATGGAACGAATTGATAGATGAAAATGCTAAATGCAACTATTGTAAAATGGAAACAAAAATGAATGCGGAGAAAGTTAGAAAGACCACAATAAGAAGAGAGGTAATGAGAGAGAAAAATGAAAAAAATGCACACACGACTTACAAACAAACAAACAACAAACAAGACATTGGAAATCAAATGAAAAGGTATATAGATGAGAGAAGAGAAAAAATAATAAAAACAAATGTTAAAAATTAAAAAGTTTTAAAAAGAGAGAGAGAGAAAACTCGAAAATTACACAATAGTAGGAAAGTCTGACTGTTGGAAGAGCGCGTCGCGGATTCTGTATCGCGTTCAATTCGGTTTCTTTTGTATTCACTTGGTCATTCACACGACCGATTTTCATTCTTTCAACCAAGAGACAGACACAGAGAGACAGACAGACGGACAAAAAGACAGACAGACAGACAGAGAGAAAGAGAGACAAACAGAGACAGTGACAGAGAGACGGGAGACAGTGTGACAGAGAGACAGGGAGATAAATATAGGGGGACAGACACTGAGACAGACAGACAGAGACAGACAGGCAGACAGACAGACAGAAAAACATATATACATGCACACAATTGAAAGCTGTTATTATCAATTTCGAAGCCATTCATTTCTTGACAAGGTAACTGTTTTTTCTTGTCACTCACTTCTACCCAGAAATGCCAAGGCTTTGGCACGGTAACAGTGCCGTAGCACAGCTCCTAAAAGTGGTCCGGCCATAAAAAAAATAAAAAGGTACGGTCCCTGGCCATTATGTTCTCCTCAACTATTAGTGACAATTTCTCGCTTAACGCTGTCATTGTGCGATCAAAGTCACGACCCCTCCTTCCTCCTAACACAGCGCTGAAGCTCATGAAGACGATTTTTTTTTTTTAACAAAAAACTGGTCCGGCCATGGCCGGAGTGGCCGGTAGGGCTGCTACGGCCCTGGACCGTAATGATTGTTTCTTTCGACAAAGTAGTGACGTCATCATGGCTTCTCCCATCATCAGCTGCCTAGAGAATGACACAGTGTTGTCATGATCTGAAAGCAAAATACTCAAAGATTCAATCTCGTTACTCACCGATCAGGCGATGAATACGGCAAATCAAATCTAATCAAATCTCTCTCTCTCTTTCTCTGGCTGTACACGGGAGGTAATCGCGACAAACGTTACAACAGCACAAATCACAGTTTTCTCCCTTTAACCATGTTAACTTTGCTGTCAAAGCTCCGCGGCGAGGTTATGCCACGCTTGCCTCGCAACGTGAACAATGTTTTGCCTGAACCACTGTCCGCAAGAAAGCGACACCGAGGGATGGTGCTTGACGAAGTGATATACGCTCGTACAAAAACTATGGAAACATATATAGTGTTTTAAATAACACACACGCACGCACGCACGCACACACACACACACAACTACCTAGTGGGCGTGTCCGACAACAGCCAGTTCTCTCTGTGTCATGATGACGAAGCGAGACCCTGTGACGCCCTGCAGGTGACGACACGCGGGGCGGTGACGCGCATGTGCAGTGGCAGGGTCATCCGGGGCTTGCCAGTCTTGCAACATGAGCCCGCAGTGATAGCAGATGACCAGGTCCCCCACACCTGAAACACGACAGCGGGCAGTGTGTGGTCAGCGTCCAGACACCACCACCACCAGCTTGACACTCATCTGACATGCGCCTTTCGCCTGACTTGCAAGAAACAGTTTCCTTTACTCTCAACGTCGGAAAAATCCTAGATTTTGTCGACGGAAGGACATAGATAATGTACTGTAATGTTACTAATTTTGTTATACTCGTCTTCAAGCTTACATACTTAGAACATCTGCTTCACGTTGTTTGCAATTTTTTTTTTTTTTTTGCTTCATAAAAATCAAATAAATCCATTTCTTTGTGGAAGCAATGACTATTCTGCACCCCCCCCCCCCCCCCCCGCCCCATTTCAATTCATGTTTATTTCACCTTATCCTTCATGGGAATTGGGATCAAACAGACGAACAAAACAGGACACCGCACTCACCCGCAGAGAAGAAGCCAAGACCCGATAGACGCAGCGGGCAAACACGGGCCACAGGAAAGCCGTCCCAATTGTAAGACGTGAGTCGCTTCCCCAGTGATCCATAGTCAGGGTACTGCGAGTCGGCTACTCCCTCTCTGGGAAGCCCGGGGCGAAAGTTGACCCCCATTTCTTGTTGCACGTGTTGCTGGTGTAGGTCGATAGAGTCGTCCTCGTCGCTGGTTGGTCGCTGATCCGCATCATGGGGACGAGGGGGAGCAGACTCAGCAAGTTGCAGGCCGGCGTTTCGCACGGTCACTTCGGGGATAGGTACGTTGCTCGGGCCCTGCAGCGGGTTGTTATTGCTGCTGCTGCTACTGCTGCTGCTGTACAGGGGACAGCTAGGACACGCGCTGCGGTGAGCCTCCTTGGGGTTTTCACCATGCCTCCAATCCCGCTTGGTGAAGTGACAGAAGTGGCATTCTACCTCGTC
>NC_090247.1:23557679-23645179 GCF_037325665.1 Littorina saxatilis
TCTAGTTTCTAACGGTTTATTTATTTATTTATTTATTTATTAAGGAGATTTCTATAGCGCATAACTAAAAGCACTATGCGCTTTACAATATCACTAGGTATAAGCACACGCAAACATACTCTGATTAAATAGAACTTAGGCTAACAAGACAATACTAAAAACACTAAACATTTGAGTTCATACAAAAATAGAGAATTAAATTAAATACTGGACAAACAATTAAAAAAAAAAGCTTAAGGCCTACACCGACTACAGTGGACTATTTCGAATACAAAAATTTAGTTAACTATAAAAGGCAGTGCATAAAACTCCATAATCCTAAAAAGGTCGATCAAATAAAAAACATAAGACTATTTAACTATCATTACTTCGTAAAAAATAATAAACATGGTATACAAAGCTGTAATTTTTAACAACAAATCTAAAAAGATTTTCATGCCATATTGCACAACACATTTTAACACACACCCAACCTCACACAAGCAGACATACACACTTACACACACACACACACACACACACACACACACACACACACACACACACACACACACACACACACACACACACACACACACAATAAATTCAACAAATATTTAAATACATAAAAAAAAAAATTAAATAAGCGTTTAAAACATATTTTACAAACAACAGTAGTACATATTATGGTGTTACTAATGTGAGACTACCCAATAAAAATATTTAACTAGTGAGTTTATTGGAATTCTGGCAGATAAAAACATATCACGAGGCAGGCGTGTGCTTCAGGTATTGTAAGCAGACTTGAAAAGGTGGGTTTTAAGGGACTTTTTGAAAGTGGAAGAGGATTTACAGTGACGGATGGGGTGGGGAAGTTGATTCCAGAGAGTGGGAGCGGAAAAGGAGAAAGAACGGTCGCCAGTGGTTTTGGTTTTGGTGCGTGGGGTGGAAAGTATTCTGCTGTCAGTGGATGAGCGAAGCTGTCTGGATGGAGTGTAAGGATGCAAGAGTTCAGAAAGATAGACAGGAAAGTGAGGATCAGTGAAAGAGTTGAAGCAGATGTTGGCGGTTTTGTGTATGATGCGGGAAGATATAGGAAGCCAGTGGAGTTGTTGCATAAGTGGTTGTATGTGGTCGTGTTTCTTTGCCCTGAAGATGAGTCTAGCTGCTGTGTTTTGGACTTTCTGAAGTTTGTCTGTGAGGTGCTGGGGAATGCCTGTGAGTAGAGCGTTGCAGTAGTCAAATTTGGAGAGAATGAGAGAGCAGACAAGAGTGTTGGTGGCGTCAAAGGAAAGAAGATGTCTAATGCTGCTGATTTTTCTGATCTCAGTGTTTGCAGATCTACAGATGTTCGTGATGTGCTTGTCCATGGAGAGGGTGTCTGTGAAGATCACTCCAAGGTTTCTAGCAGAGGATGAGAGTTTGATGTCAGAGTTGCCTACAGAGATAGAAGAAGGAACAGAAGGAGGGAGAGGCTTGTTTTTAGGGTGGATGAGGAGGACTTCAGTTTTGTCATCATTTAGTTTTAGTTTGTTGCAGGTCATCCAGCGGTTGACGTGTTTTACAGAAATAGAGGTAGCATGACAAAAAAAGAAAAAGAAACATTACCTTGTAAAAATGGCGTTCGTGGGATGACTGTAACAATCAAATGCTACACTGACGCAATATTTAGGACAAAAAGACTAAAAACAATTAACCAGTTTCCTTTTCAAGACTAGGGACTAAGAGAGAGAGAGGGAGAGAGAGGGAGAGAGAGAGAGAGAGAGAGAGAGATAGAGACAGAGAGAGACAGAGAGAGAGAGACAGAAATAGAGTGACAGAAATAGAGTGCACAGAGAGACAGGGAGACGGATATGGAGACTGAGGGAGAGAAGAAAAAAAATGTTTTGAAAAGGCACTCTCATTGACACGAACGCACTTGAATAAGTCTTTATTATACCGAAAGGAAGCGCTACAAACAGAAACATGTTACAAAACAGATAACAAACAATAATATGTACTTACTTTTTTTTATGTTTTACGTTAAACACGGCGACAAGTTCTATCACGCTGTACTTTAAAGGCACAGTAAGCCTCCCGTAAACCATCACTGAGCTCCCCGAGCCTCTACATACAGTGCAGGCATACTTCCAGTTGAACGCTCAACGAACGGGAACATCCTGGCTGCTTTCTGTTGAGAGCGAGACATTTTGAAAGATTTTATTTTCGTTTACTATGCGAACGGACAATCAGGCGCCTCGTTTTGGTGCTAGACCTAACTTTTAAAATCTAAATAATAAATTGACAGCTTGTTACACAAACATTCTTAAATCATAAAGAATCCTTTTTTCATCAAGACAAGATCAGTACAATTCGAAGTTTTGAAAGTTTGAAAAAAGACTCGAGCGGTGAGTGTTTAAATGAAAGGGTGTTTGTACTGTGTGTAAAAGCCTGACAGTATCTGTGATGGTTTACGGGAGGCTGACTGTGCCTTTAAGATCCTGTCTATATCTTGTATATATATATATATATGTGCACAGTACAAAACCAGTGGGAATGTATGGTTTTTTACATGTTTTACTCATAAAAGAGCTTTATCTTGCTATAAATTCAATTCTTTCCCACAAAAGTGAGTGACAAAACGGATCCGATGTTTTCACGAAACTGGCAGCAGTGTCGTTCCACAGTTGTTCAGGCCGTCACCGTTTCTACATGCTGTTGTGCTCATTATCAACACAATACATGAATGTGGTTTGCAATGACCAACACACACATGCACAGCGTTGCATGAGTGAACCGAAAAGTTACCAGCCCAAGCAAACAAACAAGACAAACTTCCTTGATAGTACAGATCCCCCCCCCCAAAAAAAAAACAAATTCTTGTTTTTATCTCGACTGTCTAATTAGGGTAGTTTGTGACCAACTGCTTCTCATACATTTTGATTTATTCTTGGCACACCTGCGTAGGCTCCTGCGAATTTTGTGAGTAGAATAAATTATGATCTATTATCAATCAGATCTGGAATTCTAAAATTATCACCCTGCCTTCTGACAGTAAGAACAACACACGCTAACCTCGTGACTAGTGGAACTGTACAAATACAACACAATACAATACAATACAATACAATACAATGCAAAGCAATGTTCTACTACACAATACAAGACACTACTGTATGCTTCCAAAATAAATGTTCAGGATGGATGTAAAAAGCTGCCTTCTGTCAGTACTGGCGACAGTTGAGGTCTCTGTGGCGATACACGTTCCTAACAATATTAAAGGCACAGTAAGCCTCCCGTAAACCATCACAGAGCTCCCCGAGCGTCTACATACAGTACAAGCATACTTCCATTTGAACGCTCACCGAACGGAAACATCCTGGCTGCTTTCTGTCGAGCGTGAGAAATTTTCAAAGAATTTATTTTCGTGGACTTGGTCCTCTACAACAATGGTGCCTCGTTTTGGTGCTGGACGGCTGTTATGAATATTCAATACCGGAAATCACGCCCGGACAGTAAGCCTCCCGTAAACCATCACAGATACTGTCAGGCTTTTACACACAGTACAAACACCCTTCCATTTGAACGCTCACCAAACGGGAACATCCTAGGTGCCCTACGTAAAGAGCGAGCAATTTTGAAAGAATTAATTTTGCAGATTGTCTCGAACACTTTTTGGACCCATCCTGAACTCAGGTCAAAAATGAGTTACTTCCCTTCGGGTCTCATTCTATCGATGTAAACTGGCCATAGCCGTGGATCGATGATTATCAGAATGTTTTTGGATGGACCGTGGTGCGTTTGTGCGCTTGACCTCACTTTTAAAATCTAAATCATAAATTGACAGCTTGTTACACAAACATTCTTTAATCATAAAAGATATCTTTTTTCATCAACACAAGATCAGTACAATTCGAAGTGGTGAAAGTTTGAAAAAATAATAGCCCGGAAGCAGGGTCACGCAAGGGTCGTAGCAGACGACGGTTTATGCATATCGCCGTTCTTCTCAACAGTCAAAAGCCATCGCTAGAGTTCTTGTGAACCACAGCCGTTTGTTTCGTGCATAAAAACGTGCTATTGTAGATAAGCTCACATCGAATCGCATTCAAATGACTAACTGACGACTACATTGTGAAAAAGGGAAACTGGATCACACGGGTTCACGATGGCTCAGGGGTAAGATAAACCACGCAAAAATAAATTCTTTGAAAATTGTTCGCTCTTTACGGAGGGCACCTAGGATGTTCTCAATCGGTGAGTGTTTAAATGAAAGGGTGTTTGTACTGTGTGTAAAAGCCTGACCGTATCTGTGCCTTTAAGCTAGCTGCTATGGCAGCATCGCAGAAGACCCCCGCTCCCCCGCCGCCCCGTACAAGACACAATCATTTAAATATAAAAATGTTTAAAAATAAATGAATTTGAAGCTCAAATTATGACACAGTAAGCACCAGTCTGTAAATAATTGTGCACTTGGGCATAAGGTAGGCGTACAGAAATTTGGTGAACTTACCACAGCATGATCAATTTGTCACACCTTGTTTTCTGACACGAATCATGGTTATTAATTCTACAAACTTGTAGCCAGCACTTGTAGAATGGTAACCAATCTACAGCTCTCTCTTGTGGACGTCAGCAAACTCAGTGAAAGAACCAGCCGTCAAGGTGTCAAGATCTTATCACCAGTTCTGTGACATCATTCTTATTTCACTCAACATTCCTGCATTACGAAGAAAATAAATGTGAACTCATGGGGTAAAAGGTGTACGAGTCCCATACCACAATTTCCATAACGTGCTGACAATAGCCGTTCAGTGAAAAGGTCATGATTTGATTTGTTTACATTAAGATACCCTGGAACTCTACAGGATCAAATGTGTGCTAATACCAGATATTTTGCTCAATTATTAAAGTCTGTGATAGATGAAATCATTGTTTTGTGTTCCATTCTGCTTTACGTCATCATTCTATGATGTTGAGGGCATTGCTACGGTACGTGTCTTTTACGTCACAGGGGCGGATCCAGGGGGGTGGGGGTGGGGGTGGGGGGGGGTGGGGGGGGGGGGGGGGGGGGTTTCGCGTCGTCGAATTGTCCCTAAAAGAAATGTGGAAACCCCCCTTTAAAATGATGTGATCCGCCCCTGCGTCAATCATATGATGTTGAGCACTCGATTGGTGAGGTCAGTGATTTGTGGTACAGAGGGATTTACGTCCTATGATGTTGAGTACTCTGCTGTCTGCGATGGGCGACGTCAGTTTGGGCACGATAACCAGAGCCTCTTTGAGAAGTGTCATGGCGGCTTCCGGAACTTCTGGTGTGGTATGATGGACGGTGACCCATGGGGTGTCTGCAACATCAATGATCCAATAATTATTATGTCCTCACTTCAGTTAAAATTAAAAATACATATAATTTTTGTTAAACAGCAGACAGAAAAGCAAACCAGAATTTCATTGAAATATACTGTTCAAAAAAAGAAACGCATAGTTGCTACTTGCCAAATGTATTTTATTTTTCGAAAAAATTAACAGAAAATCCAATATTTAGATTATTTGTTTGAAATTTGGTATGGACACAGTTGAATGCACACACAGTTCATTTGCATCTTCAAATCAATCAGTCAATCAATACGATTGGGTGCCGAGGCTGTCAAGTCAGTAGGGGGTGTGACTGCCTTGAGCAGCAACAACTGCCCGGCACCTTCTGGGCATGGACTGGATCAGATGCCGGATATCTTGCTGTGGGATGGTGTCCCACTCCTCCTGAAGTGCCTGCAATAGATCGCGGTGATTTGCCGGCGCTTCTTCTCGCCTGCGCACACGTCTGTCCAATTCATCCCAGAGGTGTTCTATCGGGTTCATGTCTGGCGACATGGATGGCCAGGGAAGCACCTGGACATGGTGGTCGGTGAGGAACTGGGTGGTGAGTCGTGCTGTGTGCGGGCGAGCGTTGTCCTGCTGGAATATGGCATCCTGGTCAGCCAGAAGAGGAAGGGCGTGTGGGCGCAGAATTTCCTCCACGTATCGCTGGGCAGTTATGCGCCCTTGGACGTGCACCAGGGTGCTCCTTCCAGCGGTATTGATCGCCCCCCACACCATGACGCCTCCACCACCATGAACGGGTGCCTCATCCACACAGTTGGGCGCGTAACGTTCGTTTACTCTCCGGTAGACCCTCCTCCGACCATCATGTCGCTGGAGCAGGAAGTAGGACTCGTCACTGAACCACACGTGTCTCCAGTGATTCCGGACGGTCCAGCGAAGGTGCTGGTTGCCCCACTGCACTCGGTTCTGGCGATGGCGGCGGGTGAGGACAGCTCCTCTGTGAGGTCCGCGAGCTCTCAAACCAGCTTCATGCAGGCGGTTCCGCACGGTCTGGTCCGATAATCGGTGTGGCCCGAGGAGAGCCTGGACAGAAGATGAGGCCGACAGGAAACGATTCCGGAGGTGGCGGAGCCGTATGAAGCGGTCGTGAGCAGCAGTTGTCGCCCTTGGTCTTCCTGCTCGTGGCAAGTCAGCAACGGAGCCAGTGGCTTGAAACCTGACCCACAGTCTACTGATGGTGCTCTGGGACACGTGGAAGTGCCTGGCGATTGCACTTTGACTTTGGCCTGCTTGTAAACGACCCAATGCAATTTGGCGGTCTTCTCTGCTCAATCGGGCCATCTTTCGTCGCTGAATTGTCGTCTGATTTCTTTGTGGCGAACAATCCGCTTTTATGGGTTTTGGAAGACATGGTGAGAGCTCAATATTCCCCGAGTTTCACGAGATTACACTGAAGCATGACGAGTGGTCATGCCAAATGAGCAATTTTGACATTGTAGCCACTGATAACGCATGCGTCACGTGCAGAGCTCACTTGTGGCAATGGACGAAAGGTCGACGACCAGATAAACATTTTCTGCAGTTTGGTGGATATCCTTGTAGCCATATAACTAAATTAACCAAATATTACAAGCTATGCGTTTCTTTTTTTGAACAGTATATAAAGGGAGAGCAGCATCATTCAATCAAGTTCAAAGAATAACCTTTGGGTATTTTTTTCTCTTAGTGTTTTAAGCACATTTTTTCTCGCGAAGTGCAGTACATCCAAGGAACATAAAGTGAAACCTTCTCTTTTTTTCAGTTGAATCATATCAGCATTTGTGTCTGGGTTAAAGCTTAGCAAGGCATTAGAATAAAACTACTGCTAGTTAATATTTCATGGAACAGACAGACATACACGCAGATTATGACATTAAATCGCACAAATGTACAGCAAAATCTGAAAATGGCATGAGGGGCGAAAGACAAAAGGTGATGGACGTACCTTCAGTGACCGAGTCCCCCAGGCACTTTGTGAAGTAGAGACCCACCGCCAGGTCGATCGCCTCCCCTGCCCTTGTCCGCCCCGCCCCTAAACACTGGGCCGCCTTGGCGCATGGCATGGCCTGGATGTCTTGGATGACACCTGTCAATCAGTAACATTACATTAACATAACTCATCGCCCCGCCCCCAAACACTGGGCCGCCTTGGCGCATGGCATGGTGTGGATATCTTGGATGACCTTTGACACACCTGTCAACCAACATCACTATCTTTAACATAGTTCATCGCTTCACCATTAAAAATTCTGCAGGCGGCCTTGGTCAATGAAGGGTCATGACCCGTGTCACTGCGCCCCTCTGTCATGAATACAGAACTCAGTCCCCTCCCAGATCCCCTCACTCTGGGCAATGCATGAGCACTCCCAAAAGGCTTGGTGAAAGTAAGCCCCGTTTCTTACATATCAAAAATGTAGAAAGTTTCATCCACTGAACAAAGTCTGACATAACAGCATGTACAAAAGCAGATTTGATAAGTTACTACGAGATATGATCCAAACAAAATGATCAAATGTGATTTTTACAGACTGTTCGGCGTATCTGGCCCAAAATACAGCAGTCATTAGAACTACTCGCCTCTGACATCGATGCAAAGTCACAAGTGCCTAAGCCAATCAGAAGAGGTCTTAAGATGACCTTATTTGGGATTGCTTTTGAGCTCTGATTTGATGGCTTTTTTGAGGTCCTGGGTGCAGTGAAACTTGTTGGCTAAAAGTCTGATTTTCAAAGAGGGTATAGCCAGAATCACAAGGGGTGTAATCAGGTCTGAAGAATGTGTGAGGCAAAAATGGGATCATTTGATTTGTTAGGAATGGAGTTACGGCCCTTCTTTTGTGGAGACTGAGAAGGGCAGTCTGGGTTTCGCAGTTTGGTCGCTGACTGCTAAACTCGTAAGTAAATTTGGGTAAAAAGGTTTCTGCATAGTACGTGACAATGACTGTGCTGTTAGTAGACAGAATATCGACAGCAACAGGACCTTCGTGGTCGAAAAATACAGCGAATAGCCCTGTTTTTGCTTTGAAAACCTCGCTTACAAATGTGATGCATCTCGTCATTTTGGTCTAGACACGCTTTCTTTCTGTGTTCTCTGGCACTAAAGTTGAAGGAAACCAAAGTCTCATAATCAGTGACTACAGTAACAACAAATTTGGGTCTACTGGGTTCACATCGGTTGAGCAGATCGCGTGCAAGAGGACCATGATGCTCCGTCCGTTCCCCTGTAAGCTTATGAGGCACCCATTTTGCGGCCAGCTTCTGAAGCGGAAGATCATTGAGTAGAATTCTCTGGACTGTTCCATATGAAAGTTTAAGTTTTGCACTTTATACTCGCATGTACACTTTTTCATCTTAGTTCTTAAATGTTGAACAGCTACATTATTCTCGTTTGAAGCGCTCTTCGGAAGTTTGTTTGGCTTGTCAGAGTTATTCCCTTTTTCCCCAGTTTCGATTTCCCTTTTCTTTTGTCAGATTGTAGAATATGGAACAGCTTTGATTCATGTAACGTTCTTCAGCTTTGTAGACATTTTCTTTGTACAACCATCCAGCTGCACTCTTTCAAAGAAGTAAAGATTTTCATGGTGCTTGACAAAAAACCCTGTTTTGAAGCACAACCCAAAAGTGACGTATTTTAAAACCTCGTCATTTATGACGTAGTAACCAAATGACGTCATCTCTTAGAGGTATACCAGTTAAACGGTTGGCCTTTCAATTGATATATTACTTTTCATGATCAGTAGCCTGAGACTTGTATAATCGCGGTTTGATCATTTTGTTTGGATCATACCTCGTATACATTCAATAGTAATGGCCGAGTCAGAACTCCTTTCGTTGTTAGTACCCACCAGACTTCTGGCACTTGAGAGTGGTCTTGTAGGCAGATGGTGTCAGCACCTTCCATACGTCACCGTTGACGTCACAGAGGCGCGTGGCTACGTCATCAGAGGAGCCCTGAGCCACAACCATGTCGCGGAACTTGGCGAGGGCGCTGCCGTCACTGATGACGTTGCGGATCATAGTGTTACCTGCCTCGTAACTGCTGGCTTTCCCTGCCAGCTGCAGCGTCACGCCACCTGTTCAGACATGGACGTTAAAATGTAGTCTAACACGGACAGCTGAGCAACTTGTCAGAAACGTATCTACATGGATCATCTCCGCATTCAGCACAGTGACGTCATTGCACGCAGAGTGTGATGCGGCATGGTGAACAGGGAGGGACATGAGCTCCGTGCTTCATGTGCACTCACCAGCATCACGAGGAAGGCACGACGAGTGACACGGCTTAACAGGGTGAAATACATGTATGGCAGGGTGCGGGCCATGACAGACAGACATCGAGTCGGTAGGACTCCAGGCATCTAATCCAAGGAGGTCGGGTTCGTGTCCCTCGGCAAGCCAAGAATTGTTGTTGAACTTTCAATTCTTCTTTCCTTTGTCTATATGATCCTTACTTTAACCATCATTTATCACCAAACTGCAATGACGTATCTTATATCTTAGAAGTTCTGCAACATGCAACAAGGTTTGCACGATTGCCACACTAGTGAGTTACTTCCCTTGAACAATTTCCCAGAATTCTTTCTTTCTTTATTTGGTGTTTAACGTCGTTTTCAACCACGAAGGTTATATCGCGACGATTTCCCAGAATTCGTTATTCAAATGTTAGTAACATCAATGATAGTGATAGCTGTTGCAGTCAAGAGGAACGAGCGACAGACATGACGGACAGGTGCCACGGACATGTAACGGACAGGTGTGACGTTTTACCTGTCTTGACCACGAGGTCCAGCAGGTCGTGTGGCCCCTTGCCCTGCAGACAGTGGACAGCCTCGGCCACCTCCACAGCGTGGCCCACCGCCCTGCCCAGTGGACTGTCCATCGTGCTGACCAGTCCGGCTGTCTTGATGCCCAGTCCCTCGCCAACAGCCACCTGGCACACGGACATATGTTTGTACACACACACACACACACATTGTTAGGTTACCCTACTGGCTACTCGCACATTTATACATTTTCGCAGGTCTATCTTCTTTGTAATGCAAGGTCTTGCTGTGTGTGTGTGTGTGTGTGTGTGTGTGTGTGTGTGTGTGTGTGTGTGTGTGTGTGTGTGTGTGTGTGTGTGTGTGTGTGTGTGTGTGTGTGTGTGTGTGTGTGTGAGTGTGTGTGTGTGTGTGTGTCTGTGTGTGTCTGTGTGTCTGTGTGCGTGCTTCGTGCGTGCGTGCATGCGTGCGTGTTTGGGTGTGTGTGTGATTGAGTGAGTGTGTTCGTGCGTGCGTTCGTCTGTCTGTCTGTCAGTCTGTGTGACTGACCATGAGTCTGGCCAGCTCCTCCGCCTCTTCCCTATCCTCCATGAAGGCTCCGTTTCCTGTCTTAACGTCCAGCACCAGGGTACTGATTCCCTCCGCCGCCTTCTTGGAGATGATGGACCCTGGCACACACCACCACAGTCTTATCATCACAGCATTGCAGCCTTTACCACGTACATGTTGTTTGATCACAGAGATTATAAAATTAGCACACACACACAAATATTGCGACAAAGTTCGTACCCCGACAAAACATTAATTTTTAAAATGATACGGGAATGAATGCTTTGTCAGGGTATGAAATTGTCGCAATATTTGTTTTGCTAAGTTTAGTTAATTAACTACAACATGCCATAAGACACAGCACAATACAGCCTGTACACCATGTGAGATCACAACAAGCATAGCTGTTACAAAATGGCAATGAACATGCATTAATTCATTCATCTGCCGTGAAGTCTAGCAACTAGATATATGCCGCCATCTTGCAGACGATTGAACGTTTTACAGCACAACACACCATGGTCAAAGCACAGCTTACAGTTTGTACAGCATCATAATTATGTCATTACAGAACATACCTAAAACAACATGACAACCATATATTTTCTTGGTCAGCTATAGTTTTGCCTGGTCGCTTATTTTCGGTTAATGAACTATATTCCAACAATTTCAGATGAAATTCCTGTTAAAAGACCAGACCAATTTCGAATGGTTGTGAGAGTGAACACCTGAAAGGCTTATGAACACACGTTGTGGTGGGTCTACGTTTGATGCTACGTCGCAGTGTTAGAGAGACGGAAGAGGAGTTGTCCGTCCTACCTGTGATCAGTTGAGGGTTTTCGACCGTGGCCGTGACGTCACGAATGGCGTACAGCACCTTGTCGGCCGGAACCAGCTCTCCGGTCTGTCCCACAATGCAACAGCCGATGGATTCCAGGACCTCGTGCATGCGCTTTGGCGTCATTTCCACAGAGAATCCTGGGATGGCTTCTAGTTTGTCGAGAGTGCCGCCAGTGTGTCCCAACCCCCGGCCTGAGATCATGGGAACCTGGAACATACATGGATTTTGGATCATGGCATCACGCTACTTCTCGGTCAGTGAACATCCTAGTTATGTAACTACAGCTAATAACAACAGAAGCAGCAAAGAACAAACAAGGAGTGTCTCTCGAACTGTCAAGTCGTTCCCCGTTTCTTACAGGCGAGAATTGGCGAGTGGGGCGAGGAAGTACCATTTCTTAGGCAATTCTCGCCGCGATGGACGCTAGGATTCTCGCCGCGAACGCTAGGTAGCTTTGGGCTTGCTCGCTTGGCGAGAAAACATGGCAGCCGCACTGCTGCCAATCCGATTGGCTGTCCATGGCTGTTTACCGACCAGTGCAGAACCAATCAATTGTGTTTAATTGTGTTTAATTCTTGCGTACCTAGCCATCAAACCGTTTAATATACACTCTCGCCTCCTAGCTCCGCGAGCGGCTAGCCGAAAGAAATACCTCGCCTGAAAGAAACACGCGTCAGTTGCCTCCATTGTGACGAAACTCGACTAGTAAACTCCCAATATATCCCTCAATCTAACTACTTTCTTTCTTTCTTTCTTTATTTGGTGTTTAACGTCGTTTTCAACCACGAAGGTTATATCGCGACGTGGAAAGGGGGGAGATGGGATAGAGCCACTTGTCAATTGTTTCTTGTTCACAAAAGCACTAATCAAAAATTTGCTCCAGGGACTTGCAACGTAGTACAATATATGACCTTACTGGGAGAATGCAAGTTTCCAGTACAAAGGGCTTAACATTTCTTACATACTGCTTGACTAAAATCTTTACAAAAATTGACTATATTCTATACAAGAAACACTTAACCAGGGTAAAAGGAGAAACAGAATCCGTTAGTCGCCTCTTACGACATGCTGGGGAGCATCGGGTAAATTCTTCCCCCTAACCCGCAGGGGGGAATCTAACTACTGATTTTCTGGACAAAGGTTGTTAGTGGGAGGTTTTACTGTACCAACTTGCAAGTATGATGGTCACTTCAAATGCACGACCAACTGGAGTGAAACAGACACTTCCCGTTGTTTAACTACCATCCTAGTTTAACTTTGTTTTCGGCAGTTGTCTTTACGGTCCATTTCTCTGTATCAGGTTTTCAGGGTCTTTCCTGTATTATGTGTTCTCATCATGATTAAAATGTCCTACCCGTTTAATTTTACGCACGATTAATATGAAAAGCTCGATTTTTTGTGTTCCTTTTTTTAAATTTTTTATCTGAATTAGCAACGATCTCTAACGCTGTTTGTACCGCCGTCAAAAGGTCGTGTCTCGCATACCGTCATAACGTCTCGTCTTGTCACGTGACCTGACTGACCTTCATGCCGCACGCTGCGAGCGCCGGGGCCAGAACGAGGCTGACCTTGTCCCCCACACCCCCCGTGCTGTGCTTGTCCACTACCAGCCCGTTCCACTCTGGTGGCCACGACAACACGGTGCCAGACTTCATCATGGAGCGCGTCAGGTGCACGGCCTCCTCGCTCGTCATGCCCTTCAGGTACACCGCCATCAGCCACGCACCTGGGAGTAGAGGTCAGGTGCACTGTTAGGTACATGTGTCAGAGGTCAGGTGCACTGTTAAGTCCAAGTGTCAGAGGTCATCTGCACTGTCAGGTACATGTGTAAGAGGTCAGGTGAACCGTTATAAAAGTGTTAGAGGTTTGTTTGTTTGCTTAACGCCCAGCCGACCACGAAGGGCCACATCAGGGCGGTGCTGCTTTGACATATAACGTGCGCCCACACACAAGACAGAAGTCGCAGCACAGGCTTCATGTCTCACCCAGTCACATTATTCTGACACCGGACCAACCAGTCCTAGCACTAACCCCAAAATGCCAGACGGAGCAGCCACTAGATTGCCAATTTTAAAGTCTTAGGTATGACCCGGCCGGGGTTCGAACCCACGACCTCCCGATCACGAGGCGGACGCCTTACCACCAGGCCAACCGTGCCGGTAGTGTTAGTGGTTATCGGCATTGTTATAGTTATTAACAACATGTCGCCTTAGGTGTCAAATGTACTGTTCCAGACAGGTGTTACAGATTATGTGAGTTATAAATAGAACCACTCTACTGACCAATCTGAGCGTCCTGGGCAGTCTTGGACACCACGGCGTCCACAAAGGTCTGGATCTCCTGCTCCGTCAGCTGACCGCCATCACGCTTCTTGCCGATGATGGCGGGGATGTTGGTGTTGGTGCTCATCGTGATGGTGTGATGTGCGCTGCCTGGTTGTCACTGTCAGAACAGACAGACGATAACACAGATGATGATTACAGGCGGGGAAATAGCTCAGTCGGTAGCGGCGCTGGCTTCAAAAACCAGTTGTCGCTATCGGCGTGGGTTCGATCCCCACGTTCGGCGAGAGATTTATTTCCCAGAGTAAACTTTGTGCAGACTGTCCTCGGTATCCTAACACCCCCGTGTGCACGCATGCGCACGATAAAGAACCCAAGTTCACAGCGAAAGACTCAGGGCTTGGAAACATGAATGTACGCATGTAGGAAAAACAAGTCGCGTAAGGCGAAATAACTACATTTAGTCAAGCTGTCGAACTCACAGAATAAAACCGAACGCACTGCATTTTTTCACCAAGACCGTATAGCATTGTCAGTCCCCCGCTCGTGGAAAAGGTAGTGAAATCGACAAGCCAGAATAGTGCGGTAATGGTCGCGCTGTGCGGGTTAGCACGCTTTTTATATTTAGTCAAGTTTTGACTAAATATTTTAACATCGAGGGGGAATCGAAACGAGGGTCGTGGTGTATGTGCGTGTGTGTGTGTGTGTGTGTGTCTGTGTGTCTGTGTGTGTGTAGAGCGATTCAGACTAAACTACTGGACCGATCTTTATGAAATTTGACATGAGAGTTCCTGGGTATGAAATCCCCGAATGTTTTTTTTCATTTTTTTGATAAATGTCTTTGATGACGTCATATCCGGCTTTTCGTGAAAGTTGAGGCGGCACTGTCACGCCCTCATTTTTCAACCAAATTGGTTGAAATTTTGGTCAAGTAATCTTCGACGAAGCCCGGACTTCGGTATTGCATTTCAGCTTGGTGGCTTAAAAATTAATTAATGACTTTGGTCATTAAAAATCTGAAAATTGTAAAAAAAAATAAAAATTTATAAAACGATCCAAATTTACGTTTATCTTATTCTCCATTATTTGCTGATTCCAAAAACATATAAATATGTTATATTCGGATTAAAAACAAGCTCTGAAAATTAAATATATAAAAATTATTATCAAAATTAAATTGTCCAAATCAATTTAAAAACACTTTCATCTTATTCCTTGTCGGTTCCTGATTCCAAAAACATATAGATATGATATGTTTGGATTAAAAACACGCTCAGAAAGTTAAAACAAAGAGAGGTACAGAAAAGCGTGCTATCCTTCTTAGCGCAACATCTACCCCGCTCCTCTTGTCAATTTCACTGCCTTTGCCATGAGCGGTGGACTGACGATGCTACGAGTATACGGTCTTGCTGAAAAATGGCATTGCGTTCAGTTTCATTCTGTGAGTTCGACAGCTACTTGACTAAATATTGTATTTTCGCCTTACGCGACTTGTTTGTTCCTCTATTCTTTTTAACTTTCTGAGCTTGTTTTTAATCCAAACATAACATATCTAAATGTTTTTGGTATCAGGAACCAATACGGAATAAGATGAAATTGTTTTTAGATCGATTTCGGAAATTTGATTTTAATCAAAATTTAATATTTTTACTTTTCAGAGCTTGTTATTAATCCAAATATAACATATTCATATGTTTTTGGAATCAGGAAATGATGAAGAGTAAGATAAAATTATTTTTGGATCGTTTTATAAAAAGATAATTTGAATCAAAATGTTCAAATTTTTAATGACCAAACTCATTAATATAAAATTTCTAAAGTAAATTTTCATTTGATTAATATACTTACCCCAATCACATATTGCATTTGACTACGTCTGAGATGCTAGGTACTGAAAACGCTTACCCATCTAACACAACAAGGGGAAGCAAACCCATCACCAAAAAGGCAAACGTAGCCATGGTAACGAGAGGGTATCCCGGGAGTTACCTCCCCTCTAGTGGATACCACGTCACTTCCTACCACAACACGTGGCAACTCATACGACTTGAAGAAAACTCAAACCATAAGCGGGGCAGGCGGGCGGGCCTACGCTATGTGATTGGGGTAAGTATATTAATCAAATGAAAATTTACTTTAGAAATTTTATATTAAATTACATATTCTTACTCCCAATCACATATTGCAGATAACATCAACAAGGCGGTGGGAAAGAAAAAATTCAACTCCCATTAGAAACCCTGCCAGAAACTGGCCCGCTGCCCAAAAAGGCATGAAGGGCCCGGTGGGAAAGAAAAATTCTAACTGCCTCTAACACCCTTACCAGGAACTGGCCCCCTGCCAACAAGCCAGAAAGGGGCCAGAGAAAATCCTGAAAGACAGCCAGGATGTCGCTTAGACCAAACTTGCAAAAGACACCTTCAGAAAGCTGTGCCCAACCCTTCCTCCCCGGACCGTAAAGAAGGCGGCCCAGGGAGGAAGAAGAGCCCTGGATTACATGAACCCGAGCCAAGAGGAGGGGAAGACAATCTGACCCCCCCCCCCCCCCCCTTTCTTGTTGGAAGGCTATGCCAAAGCCCGACAACAACTGAGCGATATAGGTCAGCTCCAGAGAAGAGCGACCAAACTCCGCGCAAAAAGAAAGAGAAAGACCTGAGTACAAAGTACCAGAGTCCGACCCGATGATAAAAAACTCAAAAAGAGCATAAGCGTTCCGAAAGTTCCAAGAACGTGAAGAAACGCTCACCCCCCCCCCCCCCCTTAGCACACTGTCTGCTACTCTGTGTTAGAGTACAACTAACCAAGAAACGATCAAGGTACTCTTAGGAAGTGACACAAGAAAACAACAGGAAAAACCCTGACTGCGATCTTTTGACATCGTCACCCCTAACGCATGCTAAAGAAGGGTGCCGTAAACGGCAGACCTGCTGCTCTCAAAAGAGATGGTAACCCGAAATCCTCTACCCGTTCGTGCCAAAGCAGAAAGGGATAGTACGAGGAAGCCAATACTTGCAACAAGCATAAGCACCCGAAAGTGCGGGAGTCACAGAGGGCAAAAGTCTAGAGTGACCAGTAACCATGACAAAAATGGCCCCCAAGCCATAGAGCTCGCAGTTCAGTCCGCTTGTGGGTAATTGAAACCGAATCAAGAACCCAAAGCCGAAAACACGACTGGTAAGCATACCAGACAAAGCGTGAAGCCGACCAGCCAAAAGACTCCCGAGACAAGGGGTCTCAGGAAAAAACTGGAAATTATATCCCAGATCAAATCAAGAGCCCTCCTGGGTTTGAGCGAAAGGCCCGAAAAAGCCTGTCCACGTCTGAAAGACTTAGGGACAAACACTGAGCCAACGGGCCAACACCATAAACATAGTAGCCTGTGAAAGAAGGGTGACTGTAGCAAGAAACCCGACTGAACGGAAGTCGTACTGACTCACCTCAGAAAGAGGATGCAGAAAGCCTAGAAATCTACCGACACAGGCGCCGGAAATGCCATAGCTACCTGCGAAATGCAGGAGACAATCGCACAGGTCAAGACTAAAAGCCATAATGTCCGTAGGACAGCCATAATTCCGAAGTACCCGCCGTACGCAGGTAAACAAAAGAAAATAGGAACATTAGCCAGCTCCCCCCTTCCAGAAGGAGAGGACTGGCCAAAACTGAGAGAGAAGGTAAGCCACAAAGGATGACTCCTCCGACCTACATTGCCAAAGACAACGCCCCCTCAGAAAACTGAATGTAACCTCCGAGGCCAACTCAAGAACAGCTTAAGTTAGGACGAAACACCAAAACAAGTCTGATTGCCGAGAAAGGCAGAGTCGGACCCAGCGACAGACAATAATGACCACAAAGGTCAATCGTTGTTCTAACACCCTGACGTAACTAAGACGCCGGTAAGAGAACCACCTCTCCGGCCAGCCGGAAGTGCGACAGAAGCAGCAGCCCGTGGCTGAAACAACTGTTCGCCGCCTGAGGGCGGGCACTCGTAACCCCGAAGGGCAGAGAAGCGAGGATCAAGCACCTGATCTCGGCTCACCCTGCTACGGAAAACCCCAAAAGATGTCTCTTCTCTAGCCACCAACTGAAGTCAGAGTGGCCGAGCGAAAGAAAATGCCGAAGTCACATCCACCAGAGGCAGAAAAAGTACACGGAATAACCGGAAAACCGGAAACGCGCGTACCAGAATATCATACCAGCTGATACCCTGACTGACAGCGAGTCAGAAACAGCCAAATGACGTCCGAGACAACGGAACGGAATGGACAGAAGCCCCTCCCACCGGAAAGGTGACGAGACAACTACCCCGGCCGAGGAGCTGGAACGCCCGAAAGCGGCAGCCGTTCCTTTCTCCCAGAAAGCAACCGGAAAGAAGAGGAATGTCAGTATATCCAGCCACAGCCAGAAATGCAACCGACCAAGTCGCAGCATGCGAAAACTAAGGCTGCTGAGACTGAGGCCGGAAGCTGAAAAGCCCGGAAGCCAGTCTCCAGTCAACCCCAGCACAGCCACAGAGTGACCATGATTGTGGTGAGAGACTTAAAATTCCCAAAAGGAAGGTACCGGGAAGTAACGTCCGCCACAGCTGCAAGAATAGCCTTGAGCCTTGCCGGAAATCCCGACCATGTCCCTTCGCTGACCACCAACTGAACCTCAGAGTGGACTAAAAAGGACAAAGGCCGAAGCCATAAACCCAGCGGTGGGAGGAAGAACGGAATACCCGGAAACCGGAAAACCGTAACCCAGAAAAGGACCTCACTCATCCCTTGACCATGAGGAAAAGGGTAAGTAGACCACCCCTCCGACCGCAGGCCCGGGCAAGAGGCCGTGCAACGCCCTCCGGGCGAAGCACCGACTGACCTGACCAAAGCACAGAGTGCTGAAAGCCGACTGCTATTGTTCCCTCTCTGACGTCCCACCGGAAGTGACAGAAAGAGGAACAGCATACCCGACCGAAGCCGGAAACGCCGCCGCCGAAACCACAGAAAGCGGAAACAAAGGCTGCGTAGGCTGAGGCAGGAAGCCATAAAGCCAGGAGGCTAGTCTGCGGCCCATCCTACCACCAACGACGGGGCGTACAAGTGAAGGAGGGCCTATTGCCAGACACTGTTGCCTTCTCCCTGCCATCCAAAGGAATTGCCAAGAAGAAGAACAGCAAACCCGGCCGAAGCCGGCTAGCAGCCGACGTAACCGTCACAACGGACACGAAGACTGCAGAGGCTGAGGCCAAAGCCAGAAAGCCCGAAGGCCAGTGTGTGGTCCACCCAAACCCGAGCGTCAAAGCGAACCTGTGTAGGTGGACCTGCGCTTTCAGTCAAAACCGAAAACGCAGCCGCCGAGACCGCCACCGCGGAAACGAACACTGCATAGACTGAGGCCGGAAGCCATAAAGCCCGAAGGCCAGTCTGCGACCCCCCGTACACCGCCGCTACAGCGTACGTGTGTAGGTGGACCTATACTTCCGGCCGAAACCGGAACCGTTTATCCCGGCCGAAACCGGGAACGGCCGCCGTTGCCAGTCAACAAAGTCCGAACCTGCAACAGGAGTTCTTGTCAACTGGCCGCAAACCACCCGAAAACGCAGCCGCCGAAACCGCCACCGCGGAAACAAAGACTGCAAAGACTGAGGCTGGAAGCCATCAGGCCCGGAGGCCAGTCTACGGTCCCGCCATACACGGCAGCTGCAGCGTAAGTGTGTAGGTGGACCTATAATTCCGGCCGAAACCGAAAACGCAGCCGCCGGAACCACAAGAGCGGAAACGACGACTGCATAGACTGAGGCCGGAAGCCAAAAAGGCCGGAGGCCAGTCTGTGGTCCATAAACTCACCGCAAACAGAGCGAGAAGTGAGAGAAGGGCCTATACTTCCGGTCAAAACCGGAAAAACGCAGCCGCCGAAACCGCCGATAGCGGAAACGAAGACTGCATAGACTGAGGCCAGAAGCCATAAAGCCCGGAGGCCAGTCTGTGATCCATACCCTCACCACACAAGCTGAGCGGGAAGTGAGAGGAGGACCTATACTTCCGGTCGAAACCGGAAAGACGCAGCCGCCGAAACCGCCGATAGCGGAAACGAAGACTGCATAGACTGAGGCCGGAAGCCATAAAGCCCGGAGGCCAGTCTGTGATCCATACCCTCACCACACAAGCTGAGCGGGAAGTGAGAGAAGGACCTGTGCTTCCGGCCGAAGCCGGAAATGCGGCGACCGTAAACGGAAGCTGCTGCTGAGCATCAAAGCCCCAGACATTCTGGCTGGGACTGACGCTAGCATAAAGCACAGACTGGTTACCAACGTCCAAAGCCGAAACGGGAGGACGAGTCACCAGTAGAATGCAGAGAGTGACTCTGCCCCAATGACCTGTCTCCCAAAAGGGAGAGTCCAGACGCCTCACGGGGGCTGTAGGACCAGGTCAACTTACTTGAATGGCCTGCGAAGAAGGCGGAACCGGCAGAGGCAGGAAGCTGCACTCCAGAACCGGAAGCCACAGCTAGCAAGCAAGGGACTGCACAACCCCAAAGGAAGAAGGCAGAGCAGAGCTGACGAAAAACGGAAGAGCGCTGCATCTCCCGCTGGCCAATGTATCGGATATCTGAAACAAGAGATATATATAGCAAAGAGGACCAAGAGCCCCCTAATCCGGAGCCAACAAAGATGAAGGCGGCGAAACAACGGCCGAGCTAGACGTACAGCAGTAGTCGAACTCGGAGGAGAAAAAGTCACCGAAAAAACAGTGTTGAGGGCTTCGTAAGAAGCCCCAACACCCAGCTAAGCAGAGGACGACTTGGGCTTGTTACCTTACCCCTAACGTCGGCCTTAACCCCTTTCGCTCGTCTGAGTCAGCCATGCTGACTAACCAAAACGAACAAGGCAAGACAAAAATTTACTGAAAAACATACGTTCAAAACGGACAGAAAACTCAGTAAACAAACAAAACAAAGAACGTGCAACGAACACAACTACCGAGCTTGTAATTACATGAGAAGACAAGACCGGTACATGCCAAACAATAAACATCAGCAAAGCTAACGAAAATACAAATGGCGGCACGCAACAGCTACTGATAACACAAGTCCCACGGACGAACTATCAGTAACAACACAGAAAGGACGTTTGCAAACAACAAACCAAAACAAGAACGGCTCACCAACTGGAGCCGGCACAGGTGAAAGACAGGTAAAACGTGGCAGGCAGGTGAGAAGTCTCACAAAGATAGCCACTGTCAGCGAAAAATTCAGGACACCCTCTCTCTAGGACGCTGAAAGATCGTATGAGTTGCCACGTGTTGTGGTAGGAAGTGACGTGGTATCCACCAGAGGGGAGGTAACTCCCGGGATACCCTCTCGTTACCATGGCTACGTTTGCCTTTTTGGTGATGGGTTTGCTTCCCCTTGTTGTGTTAGATGGGTAAGCGTTTTCAGTACCTAGCATCTCAGACGTAGTCAAATGCAATATGTGATTGGGAGTAAGAATATGTAATTTAATTAATTGTTAAGCCTCCAAGCTGAAATGCAATACAAACTTGAAGTCCGGACTTTGTCGAAGATTGCTTGATCAGAATGTCAATTAATTTGGTCAACAAAAGGGCGTGACAGTGCTGCCTCAACTTTCACTAAAAGCCGGATATGACGTCATCAAAGACTGACATGTAGGGAAAGAATGAAACAAAGTCTGGGGATATCGTACTCAGAAACACTCTTGTGAAGTTTCATGAAAATCGGTCCAGTAGTTTTCTCGGAATCGCTCTGCACACACGCACACATATACACCACAACCAGGTCGTCTCGATTTCCAGCCTATGTTTAAAGGCACAGTAAGCCTCCCGTAAACCATCACAGATACGGTCAGGCTTTTACACACAGTACAAACACCCTTTCATTTAAACACTCACCGATTGAGAACATCCTAGGTGCCCTCCGTAAAGAGCGAACAATTTTCAAAGAATTTATTTTTGCGTGGTTTATCTTACCCCTGAGCCATCGTGAACCCGTGTGATCCAGTTTCCCTTTTTCACAATGTAGTCGTCAGTTAGCCTTATTTGAATGCGACTCGATGTGAGCTTATTTACAATAGCACGTTTTTATGCACGAAACAAACGGCTGTGGTTCACAAGAACTCTAGCGATGGCTTTTGACTGTTGAGAGGAACGGCGATATGCACTGACTGATAAACCGTAGTCTGCTAAGACCATTGCGTGACCCTGCTTCCGGGCTTTTCTTTTTTCAAACTTTCACAACTTCGAATTGCACTGATCTTGTCTTGATGAAAAAAGAATTCTTTTATGATTAAAGAATGTTTGTGTAACAAGCTAGATTTTAAAAGTTAGGTCTAGCGCAAAAACGCACCACGGTCCAAAAACTGACATTCTGATAATCATCGATCCACGGCTGTCCCCAGTTTAAAGCCATATGTACTCGATGACTATACACGCTAATTGCTTTACCAACAGCTGGAGACATGCTAAATTAAGTTCCCTGCAAGATATTGTGGTCTAGGACCCCTTAAATGCTGAGATATTTGAATTTTTATTTTGATCTAGATCGTCCTATTTATAGATTTGCCAACAGAGGGAACGTTGACGCAAGGGAAATAACTCCGCGTCTTTGTTGACATCCTCACTTTTTCAGAGGCTAGAACAAGCTGTAATGCATGTATATGGTCCGCGCATGGCGACATATCGTCATTACATGGTCTTATGGTGCGTTTGACATCGATTATGGGCAAACTACACTTTGTAAACACGGGAGTGCGTGAGTCATTCTCCAAAACTGGTTAACAAAAGTGGGAATAAGGCCCAAAAATAAAAATTGACTAATTTGAGTTGAATTATTGATTCAAAGGTTCTTTGTTATCAGAATGACAGTTTGCAAGAAACGAAAAAGCAAGAAATACGTTTCCTTACAAAATACAGGTATCTGATAGGGGGGTATACCCGTCTCATTACGTGCGCATCATCGTGACACAAATTTGTTAATAATGCAGTCATATTGAATGAGTAAATGTTGTACTAATTATAGCTTGACAAGCATGTATAAGGAGTTGTTTAAAAAGAAAGAAATAAAAAAAAAATATAAAGAAATAATAATTTTTTATAATTTTTTTTTATAATTAATTTTTTTTTAATTTAATTTTTTTTTTAAATATACCTTGGCACGTACATACATATACATGTACACACATTTATATTGGTGACAGAAAAGGTTTGTGGACAGAAAAAAGGGAATAAGAAAGAGAGAGAGAGAGAGAGAGAGAGAGAGAGAGAGAGAGAGAGAGAGACAGAGAGAGAGAGACAGAGAGAGAGACAGAGAGAGAGAGAGACAGAGAGAGAGAGAGAGAGAGAGAGAGAGAGAGAGAGAGAGAGAGAGAGAGAGAGAGAAGGAGAGATCCTGCGTAAATGTGAAAACGTTGTAACAACCTTGAATTTGACGAGGTGTTGAATACGTATTTGACAATCACACATATAATTAAAAAAACACACCAGAAAATGTATAATTATATCAATTTTATTGTGATCAACAATATTAAGATCATGCAAAAACAAACACCATACTTTGAAAAATCCGAAAGAACAACTGACAACAAAATGTGCCGGATATACAACAATAAAGCTTAAAGCAAAAGGCAACTAATACTGCAAGTGCTGTCCATATGTGTTTTATCTGCCACTCATGGAAACAAAGTGCACCTCACCAGGCTTTCTGTCCAATACCTGCAATATAAAGTTTATAGTATCAATCTTTGGATTGTATTATTACTGTCCAAATATATAAACAAATTAACTTGCAATTCTATATGTGTTTTATTTGTATGCTATGCATGACCGCTTTACACTTCTCTTGCTATCATGATTATAAATATATCTACAATGAACGCTTTAAGTTTTATATTCACCATTCCTTCAAGAACGTTTGATGCACACACACACACACACACACACACACACACACACACACACATATATATATACACACACACAAACACACACACACACACACACACACACACACACACACACACACACACACACACACACACACACACACACACAGGTTTGGGTTTGTGTGTCACTGAATAAGCAGACTATAATGCAGGTCTCTCCAAACGGTGCTTGAACCGCGTCCTGTACGCATACGTACGCACGTACGTACGCACGCACACAGATACACATTTCGAAAACACACGCATGCACGCGTTAACATTTAACGCACGCACGTGCAAACAGACACACAGAGACAAAAAGACACACACAAACACGCACGCACGTACTCACACGCGCACGCACTTACACAAACTCACACACACAGAAAAACACACACAGAAAAACACACACAGAAACAAACACAGACGCACACACATACACTCACACGCACGCACGCACGTACACACACACATATACACACACACACGATTCTGGGGAGGGAGGGGGTATTCGGGGGGCAGTTGTCGGGGGGAGGGCAACTGTCCGCCCATGGTTTGGGGCATTTGTCTGGGGGGCAATTGTCATAGGGGCAATTGTTCAGAGGGCAGATGTACAAGGGGGAATTTTCCGGGGGATAATTAGCCTTCTACCGGAGACATCATTCACAACACGTCTAATTGTTGTCACTGGTGCGCACAAAACTTGGTCACTGGATAAAGTATTAAATTCATAATATTCGCTTTTGAGAATGCAATACAATGTCATAAGTGAGCAATTTACATGACCATACACCTTTGTTTTAAGAAAAGGTTTTATTTTAAATCGCAAGATTCCGAAGATGCCGTTACGCTCACTTCATGAGATTACAGGACTGACAAGCGAAACCCGGTGGGGCTGAAGAACTTCATGGAATTCACACTTGCGTGGTTTTAAATTTTTTTTTTTTTTACAAACATGCTTATAAATGAATGAGCAACAAAATAATACCAACCTTGTCATGCAAGATTCCCAGGTGCTCAAGCAATCGGGGTCTGCATCTCGCCGGTAGCAGAGGGCGTTACGAACGCAGCCGTCCAAAATGTCAACTACACCTTCTTTTTTCATGAATTACGTCATTATTCACGACAAATTGTGAAAAAAAACGTCACGCATCTGCATGGCTAGGTGATTAACAAAGGTGCAAACATAAAAATTTATGTTTTCATTCAGTTGAATTGATGCTAGCTTATAATGAAAACGGCCGTTACGAAGCCATCACGTGTGACACAAAACACTCTCTGAGACATCAAATTCGTCCAAAGTGTGTCCTCGGTTGAATGAATGCATTTTCTGCATCTTCAAGCTGCACTTGTTGACTTGATCGTAAAAAAATAGTGATTATAAAGAAATTCGTTTGGTTACAGAGGTCGAAAAAATCTAAGTGAGCGTGACAACATGCGATGCGTACGAAAGGCTGTTTTCAACTTCATTTTTGGGGGTCTCAAACACAAAGAAAATAACAACAATTGCACAGGAATGAACCTTTATCGTTTCACAAAGTGACTTTTCAACAAATCATGCATAATGAATTTATCGTGTCAATGGACCGTAGCTTCCAATATATGTACCGAGCCTGTTCCCATTTTTCTGACGCCATTTTTGTTGATTTACTGACATTATTACACTATATTTAATATCAAAATACAAATATGTTCATTCATTTTGCTGTGGGTGCTTCTTCAAACATATCTGTATCCACATAAACAAGGGGAAAAGTCTAACCACATTTGCTTCTGTAAAAATGTCGTTTTAAGTGACCGACCTAAGAATTCACCAGCTTTGGAGAATGACTCGTGTACATATGCCTTTAAGGGAAGTAAGTCATTTTTGACCTGAGTTCAGGATGGGTCCAAAAAGTGTTCGAGACAATCTGCAAAATTAATTCTTTAAAAATTGCTCGCTCTTTACGTAGGGCACCTAGGATGTTCCCGTTTGGTGAGCGTTCAAATGGAAGGGTGTTTGTACTGTGTGTAAAAGCCTGACAGTATCTGTGATGGTTTACGGGAGGCTTACTGTCCGGGCGTGATTTCCGGGATATTCATAACAGCCGTCCAGCACCAAAACGAGGCGCCATTGTTCTTCAGGGCCAAGTCCACGAAAATAAATTCTTTGAAAATTTCTCACGCTCGACAGAAAGCAGCCAGGATGTTCCCGTTCGGTGAGCGTTTAAATGGAAGTATGCTTGTACTGTATGTAGACGCTCGGGGAGCTCTGTGATGGTTTACGGGAGGCTTACTGTGCCTTTAAACATTATTTTAGTCAAAACTTGACTAGGCTAAATGTAAAAACGCCGACTATTTTCTGCCAGTCGTGTTGATGTAAAGCGACTAGTGATTAGTCACACACGGCTGACACCAAGCTGTATTGTACATGTCACTGAACATCGAGCTAGCGCAACCAGCGCGTATGATTGGTTCAATTTCAAACTGCGCGCGTAAAGGAAATCTCCGATTGTCAGGTTAAAGGCACACTCCTTCCTGTGCAGACAGTTCGGCTCGCCGTCTGAGACCAGGCCAGACTTTTACATGGAATAAGACAATCCTTCCACTTTGACCGTGAATAACAAAAGGGAACTGCGTTTGTGCTCTATGTGCACAGTGCGATGAATCAATGAATTCAAGTTCGTGAAAGCAACGTACTAGTGCATGGCTTTTTATTAAATAAAAATCATTCATAAACAAATTCCAACCCACCAGAGATCGCAGCCAGGGTGTTGCTTTTTGTTATGTGACCAAGTGAAAGGATGGTCTTATCCCGTGTAAAAGCCTGACCACATCTTTAAGACTGTAAGCAGAACTGTTTACACGGTAAGAAGTGTGCCTTAGTTTAACATGAACAAACCACATGTTTGTTTTGCTCTACCAGCTCTCACAGTCATGTGGCTGAAACAAGTCACGTATGTACCTTTACGCAAGTAGTGCTTCGGCGTGTCTGTAACTTCATGGGCATAGTTATGACCGGGCATAGTTATGGCCGGGCATATCTCAGTGTCAGTTACAACATCAACTTAACGGTCTTCTCTGTCTGTAAATGTACTTCATTGCACACATTTTTCCGGGAAGTGGCTGATGAATCTTTCTGACAACTTCCCCAGTCACCCAATGATTTCCCAGTTTACAGCTTGTCTTGTAGAACGCCAGGTGCACTATATACCTCCGACCTTTCTGGCAACTACACCACACCGTAGTGCACATGCACCAAACATGTTACCACAGACAACACTGACGCGGTGCTGTTGATCGACATCGGTCTTACGGATAGAAAGGAAGTGCAATAGGCTGCATTGTAGTTAGATTTAAAGATAAATGTAATACATTACACTACCCGGTTCACGCAGGCTCTGAACAAGAACACGAACAAAAACTTACAAGCTTAATGATTTGTGAGACGCAGACGAAAGTGGAAAGCGGCAGGAATAACTCAGAGGTTCTTCACTGAAGCCCTATGAACACTTCGCCGAGTGCACTGCAGTGTGTGTGCATGTCCCACTCAAACCCGGACACAGAATGATCGACCGACAACAACAAAGAGCGTAGGAGTAGAAAATATGTGTCTTGCAAGTTGCCGTGTACACAACGCGCTGTGCAGTGCGAGAGCAGCGTGACCTTGATTCACTGCATTGCACAACATTACGCTTCATTTTTCAGAAATGAACTTTACACAGATAGATAGGCTCCAAACGCTGTCGGTTTCGCTTCTCAGTTCAAGGTTTATGTTTGTGTGTCGGAACACACGGCACTGTGACGCTGCTTGCCGGATGTATGTCGCCGAGTCAGTGCAAATAACAACCACACCAAAATCCTCTGAGTGAGATCAATAAACCTGAATGGCTGGCGTCGTTCTTCCAAAACTGACTGGTGGCCGCACTAAAAAACCGGGAGCATCTCGTTACTCTCCCGTCAGCCGGTATCGTTACTCCCCCAGCTTGTTACTAACCCTAACCCTAACCCTAAGGGGGAGTAACGCGGAGCCGGGGGAGTAACGAACTGATCCAAAAAAAAAACATCGACTGCAGACTGTGAGAAACGGGATCAGCTCCTTACTCCCCCGGCTCGTTACTCCCCCTTAGGGTTAGGGTTAGTAACAATTAAGCCGGGGAAGTAACGAGCCGGGGGAGTAACGATACGGGGGAGTAACGAGATGCTCCCGTGAGAAACTCACACAAAAAAGGAGTCTTGCTTGCCGGTGTAACACGAGAAAATTACTCCCACGAGATTGTTACTCCGGAGTAAACATTTCGTACGAAAAAGTTACTCCCTTTACGAAAACTGAAGCACTCCCCCATTGCACGAGAAAATTACTCCCCAAGACAGGTGAGTTCCGAGTAAACATTTCGTTCAAAAATGTTAAATAACGAATAAATTACGTCACCCCAACACGAGCAATTTAACTTCCCATGCCAGGTGTACGACATTTTTACTCCCTTGTCCCCTAGCTGTTAGTCTTGGTGGTGGAAGGGGTGGAAGGAGGGTAGCGCGACATTCGTGTGCGCGAGATCACTTATTGGCATTATCCCTTCGCCCGCATCCCATTTTTGCGTACGAGATTTTTACTGGAAGTAAAAAAAATGGGGAGTAAACATTTCGTGGAGGGAGTAATTTTTTCATGCCTTGGGGAGTTCTTTTCTCGTACGAAAAGTGTACTCGGAGTAAGAATTTCGTACGAAATATTTACTCCGGAGTAAATTTTTCGTGGAGTAAAAATTTCGTGTTACACCTGGGCAAAAAAAACAAGCATCCCGTAATGGGAGAAGGGCGGGGGTGGATATTTCGAATCAATATGGCTAATTTTAGGCAAATTGAACGTGAGACAGTACAATCAATCAATCAATCAATATGAGGCTTATATCGCGCGTATTCCGTGGGTACAGTTCTAAGCGCAGGGATTTATTTTCTTATTTTCTTATTTTTATTTTATGCAATTTATATCGCGCACATATTCAAGGCACAGGGATATATTTATGCCGTGTGAGATGGAATTTTCTTTACACAATACATCACGCATTCACATCGGCCAGCAGATCGCAGCCATTTCGGCGCATATCCTACTTTTCACGGCCTATTATTCCAAGTCACGCACACGGGTATTTTGGTGGACATTTTTATCTATGCCTATACAATTTTGCCAGGAAAGACCCTTTTGTCAATCGTGGGATCTTTAACGTGCACACCCCAATGTAGTGTACACGAAGGGACCTCGTTTTTTCGTCTCATCCGAAAGACTAGCACTTGAACCCACCACCTATGTTAGGAAAGGGGGGAGAAAATTGCTAACGCCCTGACCCAGGGTCGAACTCGCAACCTCTCGCTTCCGAGCGCAAGTGCGTTACCACTCGGCCACCCAGTCCTCTAGTACAAGAGACATTGCGACGCTATCCGTACTGATCGCATGGTGCAATGACCCCGTTGTCTTCTGTCAGTCCTTAGTTTCTGTACAAGTTCTTGATGCAATGGTTCTGGGGGTCTATCATATGTCTCTCTATCTGACTGTATGTCTCACTCTCAGTCTTTCACTGTCTGTCTGTCTGGCCGGCTGTCTCAGTGCCTCTGCCTGTCCCCTCCCTCCCCCTATCTCATACACACACACGTCACACACACACATATGACACACACACACACACTGACACGCGCGCGTACACACACTGGCATACATACACACACACACACACACACACACACACACTGTGACAAACACATACACATACACACTGGCATACACACACACACACACACACACTCATACACACACACACACTACACAGTGACTGCATTACTGTGACAACTAATAAACAGAAAATGACGGCAACATACCAGGCAAAGATGAAGTAAGAAGTAAAGAAAGACTTGTGCAAGTTGCGCACGAAGAAATCTCGGCGACGTGAAGACAAACACTGACCACACCCCTTGTCCTCCTCAGGTCAACGACACCTGCAATCTGCAGCGCACTAGTGTGAACAACTGAACCGGGCAAAACAAAGTCAAAAGTAGACCAGTCGACCTGTTATGATCTGTTATCACAACGCCTTCACGAAGGGCTGTAGGGCCTAAAGTGCTGTTTACATGGCAGACTTTCAACCATCTTTTCCCAAACTTGTTGTTGGTTTGAAATCGCTCCCGAATTATTAAGGCCAAGTCTGCATAACTTCGTCTGCCATGTGAACGCGGTACCTATAAAGGGCGAAAAGACAACTAAAGACAACTAAAGACGGCTAAAGACAACTAAAGACGGCTAAAGACAACTAAAGACAGCTAAAGACAACTAAAACAGCTAAAGACAACTAAAGACGGCTAAAGACAACTAAAGACAACTAAAGACAACTAAAGACGGCTAAAGACAACTAAAAACAGCTAAAGACAACTAAAGACGGCTAAAGACAACTAAAGACAGCTAAAGACAACTAAAGACGGCTAAAGACAACTAAAGACAGCTAAAGACAACTAAAGACGGCTAAAGACAACTAAAGACGGCTAAAGACAACTAAAGACGGCTAAAGACAACTAAAGACAGCTAAAGCAACATTATAATTTACCGTACTTTCGGGACTATAGGGCGCACCTTTCTATATACGGCGCACCCCCTCCTTCTGGTTTGAGTGAACAGGTGTCATCAGACTGAGCACTCCACTCCAAACTGAAAGTTGTACCATCATTTTTTTCTTTCCTTCTGGTTTGAGTGAACTATCACTCACTCACTCAAATCAACAACAAAATGGCAAATTTAAAAGACTTTTTTTTATTGAGTTCACACACACACACAAAATAAATAAATGAATAAGAACGATCGAGGGGTGGGAAAACATTAAAAAAAAATAGCTACACACAAATTCTGAAATAATTCATAAGTTGTCTTTAGCTGTCTTTAGCTGTCTTTAGCCGTCTTTAGCTGTCTTTAGCCGTCTTTAGTTGTCTTTAGCTGTCTTTAGTTGTCCCGTCTTTAGTTGTCTTTTCGCCCTTTATAGGTACCCTGAACGTCCCTAAAGATTTAGGTTCAACTTAAGGACAGATTTGGCCGCGACTCAAAAACTGAGAGTGCTGTTCAGGTTTAAAGTAGGGGCAGGAAAGCCCTGTGACTGCTGAAGGTGAAAATGGTCCCTCGACCCCCAGACAACACAGCAATCACAGTGACACGTCAACACCT
The DNA here is from genome assembly GCF_037325665.1 of Littorina saxatilis. Lineage (NCBI taxonomy): Eukaryota > Metazoa > Mollusca > Gastropoda > Littorinimorpha > Littorinidae > Littorina > Littorina saxatilis. Next base: position 23,588,518 of record NC_090247.1, read on the forward strand.
TCTTTGTCTGATCACTGTCGTCATCAGCGTTAGGCCCCCCCCCCCACACTCACACACACACACACACATACACGCAGATGTTTGTTTTCAATGACTATACAAATAATTAGGGACGATAGGTCGTGTGTGTGTGTGTGTTTTATTTTTTATTTTTTATTATTTTATTTGTTTCCATTTACAGAGTACGTGCATGTGGCTTTTTATTGGCTGGAAATCGCGCGAACTGTCCCCTGGATGTCAGAGTAGAGTAACTGTCCTTGCAAAGTACGAATTTTTGTCCTTTTAATACACATATTTTGTGAAGAGTAAACCAAGAAGTTCTAGGGTCAGGAGGAACAATTTTAATAGGGTCAAGGAATTATTTTTTTTTGCTTGAACATTTTGAAGACAGACCTGAATTCACATCACACAACTCATGACATCAGAGACATACATACAGAGATGCGAAGCGAGGGCCGCTCGCGTGAACTCTTAGGCTACGCGGGCCGCGCTCGGTCAGCGTGACCTCGCGCCATCCCGTACTAAGTTGTTGTTCGCTTGCTCTCTGACACCGATTTGAGGTGCTTTTCTGTCATATTTCTTTGGATATATCCAGCTTCAGACGAGAGATATCAGTGGTAAGTAAACTTGATTCATATTCTGTAGCTTCAATAGTGTGCACACGAATGCATTTGAGAGGATTGGCTTCCCGAAGTGAGTCAAAAACGGTTCCTTCGGTTCTTGCGGCCATTGTTTCTAAGTCCATTGTGCGTGGAGGCAATGTTTGGGAGCTAATATTTTCTTTTGTGCGAAACTTTGCTTTCCCTTGACTGGCAAATGCATTACTGGTGTATACATTAATCTGTTTGTATAATTTTTGACACGCTGTAATTAAATTTGATGCTTATAAGTCTCAATCAAGTGGTTCTCGCACATACACTGGCGTGTGGATAAAAAGTTTTTAAGGAGAAATGAGCGAAATTGCTTACTTTAGGATTCATCTTCTAATCACCAAATAATGCAATAGTCTTCTTCTTGTGATTTTCTGTTTCTCTTGAGTGCAAATAATCAACATTTTGCATGTTTTATTATCTATGATTTTCTATGAAACAGTTATAACTCTTTAAAAACACAACAATTGCCAGCTTGGCGCCAGTCATGGGAGGATTACTTGCCCCTGTCGTAGGCGAAGAGTACGCGAACAATTGCCAGCTTGGCGCTTGTGGGAGGATTACTTGCCCCTGCCGTAGGCGAGGATAACGCAAGCGGGAAGACAGCGCTTCGCATCTCTTCTATCTATGTCTCTGATGACATGGAAGATGTTGAGAACACTTTATTCATCAAATTATGTTTGGAATGTCAACAGCTCTCCAACAAAACCCAACTGCCCTGCAATACTTCCCCCACTCCCCCCCCCCCCCCCCCCAACAACACACTTCTGGATCTTTCATAATCCCCAGCCTCCCTCCCTTAACAGTGTACATCTCAGTACGCCATGATACAGCTTCTTCTATATCATCTGTACAATTTCAACAGGACAAAAAGAGAAAAAGAACCAAAATAAAAATAACTATCACTCTCCTTGTGCCTTTTACTACTCTCAGGCCTCGCCTGGTGGTGTTGTATGCCTCATCGTTTTTACTCAATCACAGTGCCTGCATGGAGCCTTCTCTGAGGGCGTGCGTTGGGGCTATAACATCCCATATGTGTCTGAGTTACTGGAACCATTGCCAATAACCAAAAACTGTGGTGTTTTTAATTTTTACAAAGCTACCGACTGACCTAGAGGACAGGATATACCGGCACGGTTGGCCTAGTGGTAAGGCGTCCGCCCCATGATCGGGAGGTCGTGGGTTCGAACCCGGGCCGGGTCATACCTAAGACTTTAAAACTGGCAATCTAGTGGCTGCTCCGCCTGGCGTCTGGCATTATGGGGTTAGTGCTAGGACTGGTTGGTCCGGTGTCAGAATAATGTGACTGGGTAAGACATGAAGCCTGTGCTGCGACTTCTGTCTTGTGTGTGGCGCACGTTATATGTCAAAGCAGCACCACCCTGATATGGCTCTTTGTGGTCGGCTGGGCGTTAAGCAAACTAACAAACAAACAAATAGAGGACAGGTCATTTAAAACATAAATATTGCACAATTCTTAACACCTTTACAACTCTAAGGCAAATAGTATTAAACAACTCTTGTATCATTCACAGTCCACCTGCAAGACAAATAATCAGTGTTGTGAACAGCAGTAAATTCCAATAGTAACAGCAAATATCACCATGGCAAAAAGATTTATTTTCTTTGAGCATATACACAGGACACGTCACAGAGGCTTGGATCCCCTTTCTCCCCTGTCGATTCACACATCCCCCCACAGTCTGCACAGCAAAGCAATCAGTGTCTCTAGTACTGTACAAAGCTACAGAGATGCGTATCCTTTACAGAAATGAAAAAGTTGCCGCAAGGTCGCTAAAAACTCGCAGCGACAAAGCTACAGAGATGCATATATTCACCAACACATCTACCTCAACTTGCCCAGATGCTGCAAGCTGAGTCCTCATAATCTGTGCATTGTCTGTCACCACTGGTAGCTACATGTATAGATGTGCAAGCTTGTCAATAAGCCCTTGCCTCACATGGAACACTTTGTTCTCTTGTGTGTGTAACGGAAACATTCACTCCAAACAAGTAAAGCATCTCCGCCCTGCTTGAATACGCACCATTGCTTATTGCCCCTTGTTCACAACTCAAAGGTCAAGGTCATTCTGTCACCATGGTGACCTCTATGTTGCTAGGTCATTCTATCACAATGGTGACCTTGATGTCAATAGGTCAAGGTCATTCTGTGACCACTGCTACCTTGATGTACCTAGGTCAAGGTCATTCTGTCACCATAGTGACCTCGATGTCACTGCTGGCGGGTGTGGGGAAGACGTGCACTTGTTTGGCGAGACTTGCGTTGTACACACGACCTCTGCTGAAGTCCTCAAGGTCAGCGTTGGGGTCAAGGTCTTCTTCAAGGTCAGGTTCTTCGCTGGGTGGTGAATCTTCTTCCGAGTCAATGCTCCTGCACTCTGCTTCAGCTCGCTTCACCCAGATGTCTGTGGACACAACACACAGTGATAGCTGGTCATACATCCATACCAAAGGAAAGTATAACGTGGGCTGTACAAATTGTGTCGCCTCAGTTCAATTTGTATTAATTCATGTATTCTAATTTATGTATTCCTTGACAAATATGTGGGTTCACTTGCATCCTATGTTCGACCTAAAATGTTACCACCGTTTCCTTCTTCAGAATGCGACCTCTTTTCCACCTGGTATTTCACCCGTGCAAATTCCCTGAAAACCAGGAAAAACGCCTACAGGAAGCGCACCTACAGAAAATGCACCCACTTTGGGTCTAATTACAGACCCCTTTTTTATAGATAACCTCAAGCCTTACCTGCAGCACTCGGCTTGGCCCCTTTGTGTCGGTACAGCTGCACCCTGGGAAGGTGCTGGTAGCCGGCAGCCAGGGGGATAACTCTCAGCGACGCTCGGAACGGTTTCTCCCCCACACTGAACACACCTGAAGTCACAACATTAAACACTAACATTCGTTGTTACATCGATCATGCATCGTGATTACAAAACAAGAGAGGGGACATTTCTCTTTGGTGAAAGGGAAGGAACCAGTAATGAATACAAGTTTGGTGTGCAGACATCAATATGACTCTTAGTCTTAACCACAACCACACATGGTATTTGCAGACATCAATATGACTTAACCACAACCACACATGGTATTGTGCAGACATCAATATGACTCTTAACCACAACCACACATGGTATTGTGCAGACATCAATATGACTCTTAACCACAACCACACATGGTATTGTGCAGACATCAATATGACTCTTAACCGCAACCACACATGGTATTGTGCAGACATCAATATGACTTAACCACAACCACACATGGTATTGTGCAGACATCAATATGACTTAACCACAACCACACATGGTATTGTGCAGACATCAATATGACTCTTAACCACAACCACACATGGTATTGTGCAGACATCAATATGACTTAACCACAACCACACATGGTATTGTGCAGACATCAATATGACTCTTAGTCTTAACCACAACCACACATGGTATTTGCTGGTGCAGCCCACCAAACAGTAGTGAAATAAGCACCACTGATAATGTCATTGTAGAATTACTCCATGCTTAAAGGAAGACGCTTTTGCACAATGTGTGACAATAACAGTTCATAAATGCATTCCTTCAAACTTGTGAAAACTTGTTGTTTCTCTTCTTCAAACCAAAGAAACTAAAGCAGTGTTCTGTCACATCATTCCATCCACAAGGAGAAGTAAAATACGGAAAAAAAGGAAGAAAACAACCACAATATCTAGGGTGACAAGATGACATTACCATGGAGCAAACAAAAAAACACAATATCTAGGGTGACAAGACGACATTACCAGCAAACAAAAAACCACAATATCTAGGGTGACAAGACGACATTACCAGCAAACAAAAAACCACAATATCTAGGGTGACAAGACGACATTACCAGCAAACAAAAAACCACAATATCTAGGGTGACAAGACGACATTACCAGCAAACAAAAAACCACAATATCTAGGGTGACAAGGCGACATTACCAGCAAACAAAAAACCACAATATCTAGGGTGACAAGGCGACATTACCAGCAAACAAAAAAACACAATATCTAGGGTGACAAGACGACATTACCAGCAAACAAAAAAACACAATATCTAGGGTGACAAGACGACATTACCAGCAAACAAAAAAACACAATATCTAGGGTGACAAGACGACATTACCAGCAAACAAAAAACCACAATATCTAGGGTGACAAGGCGACATTACCAGCAAACAAAAAACCACAATATCTAGGGTGACAAGACGACATTACCAGCAAACAAAAAACCACAATATCTAGGGTGACAAGATGACATTACCATGGAGCAAACAAAAAACCAAGCACAGCAACCTACCGGTAGTTTTGCCTGCAAGAGCCCAGACAGTGGAGTCAGCGGTGACCCGATACACCAGCTGCTGGTGTCTGGGGGCGGAGCAGCGTGCGGTGACAGGGGTGACGGTGAGGTAGAGGGGGTATGTGATGCCCGACTGGAACCCCGCGACCTTCATGCTGCGGCTACTCAGCTGTGTGCCGGGCACCGGGGCCGTGATAGTGGCCTCCCCTGACAGGTTGTACTCGACCACGTACCATGTCTGAAAACAAGATTGTCACACTTTCTTTACCTTACATGTAGCACAGTATTACACACCTTATCTGCAAACAACACAGATCGTCACGCTTTCTTCACCTTACAGGTAGCACTGTATTACACACCTTGTCTGCAAACAACACAGATCGTCACGCTTTCTTCACCTTACAGGTAGCACTGTATTACACACCTTGTCTGCAGACAATGCACATCGTCACACTTTCTTCACCTTACAGGTAGCACTGTATTACACACCTTGTCTGCAGACAATGCACATCGTCACACTTTCTTCACCTTACAGGTAGCACTGTATTACACACCTTGTCTGCAGACAATGCACATCGTCACACTTTCTTCACCTTACAGGTAGCACTGTATTACACACCTTGTCTGCAGACAATGCACATCGTCACACTTTTTTTACCTTACATGTAGCACTGTATTACACACCTTATCTGCAAACAACACAGATCGTCACACTTTCTTCACCTTACAGGTAGCACTGTATTACACACCTTGTCTGCAGACAATGCACATCGTCACACTTTCTTCACCTTACAGGTAGCACTGTATTAGTACTATTACACACATAGTCTGCAAACAATGCACATCATCACACTTTACTCACCTTACAGGTAGCACTGTATTACACACCTTGTCCATACATACCACACACATCACTGCACTTTTTTTAGTGCCACACATTATTTCTTGTTGCAAGAATTTAATTCAAATTTGTTTTCTTCAACAAATACCAGTATGATATAGAAAGTTTGTCGAATGAGAAATGTACCTTTTTGTAGCACATTTTTATAAACTTCAGAAAACATATAACCTTTACAAACAATTGTCCTAAAATTTGCACTTCAAACACCACCGGCAAGATCCTACCTGGAATTGACCCAGGCAGCAGCTGTAGGAGAAGGTGCGTAGCTCTTTGGCCAGGTCAAGGTCACAGGCAAAGTCACAGGTGAAGGTCACGCTGACCTCTGTCTCCTCCTGGTCTCTGTCAGCAGTGACCTCCCATACCAAGGACACGGTCTGCTGCCCACACACCACCTGCAGGCAGACAGTCAGATGAATGTCAACATCAAATGACAGAAGCCTCTAGAAGCAGCTTGTGTGCAATAATGCTTTAGTGTTCAAAAGTCACACAGCCTTGACAATCACTGATAATATTCCCAAATATTCTGCTCTCACGGTGACCAGACAAACAAACGGTGGAACAAACTAACTAACTGGGGTAGGGATACTGCATAGTCAGTAGTTGGTGCAGATTAAAAAAAAATTGTTTGTTGTCCATGTAGGCTTTGGTAGGGAATCAATGCCCAAATGTCAACTTTGTGTCATAGAGTTGTCAAAGCCTGAACAGGGTCGCGTGCATGATGTAGATCCCAAGTTCACAGCCAAAGTCCCTGGGGAAACGTGAAACACACAGTCATAAAGCTACGAACAGACACACCCAAAGCAGTCCATACATCACCAAGGCAACCAAGTGTGCAGCAAGCAGTGCCGTGACTCACCCAGTGATCGCCAGGGTTGAGGAAGGTGAAGGTCGCGCCACGCCCAGACACCTGGGGTTTGGTCACCGTCACCGCTACGCCCACCCGGCTCTCCAGTCTGATCTGTATGTACTTCCTGTCACACACACACACACACACACACACACACACACACACACACACACTCACACACACACACACACACACATACACACACACACACACACATACACACACATAAGATAAGAGAAAACTTTAATGTCCATTTTCATTTTACACAAACATGGACATTTTTCTTTTGGCACCACATCGCATTTCTAATAAGACAAACACACGATCATTAAGCATAATCGAACATAAATACACTACTAAGATTAACTTATAACATGAGCATTTAAACAATGCACACAAAACACACACACACACACACACACACACACACACACACACACCACACACCACACACCACACACACACACAGGGCTTTGTGAAGTGCATTCACAACAGAATCTACTGGTAGATACTTAAAGGCATTTCTGTGTAAGACAAAAGCCTGCACAGTGCTTATACATGTGAAGAATATTTCAAAGTTGAAATGTCCCAGTGGGTGTGTGTTTTGTACTTGCTGTGTTAACTGATTGTTGGACCTCATACACATATATGCATGCACACAACTGGGAAAGAAACAACTGTGGGTAAGAGTGTGTTACATGGTATGTACTTTGTCCATATTGACTCTTTCTCTTTGACAGCTAGGAGTATATCGAGTAGGAAACGGTATGACTTCACTTCTTCTCTTTTTTTTCTTTATTTGGTGTTTAACGTCGTTTTCAACCATTCAAGGTTATATCGCGACGGGGGAAGGGGGGAGATGGGATAGGGGAAAGGGGGGAGATGGGATAGAGCCACTTGTTAATTGTTTCTTGTTCACAAAAGCACTAATCAAAAAATTGCTCCAGGGGCTAGCAACGTAGTACAATATATCACCTTACTGGGAGAATGCAAGTCTCCAGCACAAAGGACGTAACATTTCTTACATACTGCTTGACTAAAATCTTTACAAACATTGACTATATTCTATACAAGAAACACTTAACAAGGGTAAAAGGAGAAACAGAACCTGTTAGTCGCCTCTTACGACATGCTGGTTAGCATCGGGTAAATTCTTTCTCGTCCCAACCAATATGGGACTCTCCCTAACCCGCGGGGGGTTCACTTCTTCTTTTCATTCATGGGCTGAAACTACCACAGCTTTTACATGTATGACCACTTTTATCCCGCCATTTAGGCAGCCATTCGCCACTACCGGGGGAAGCATGCTGGGTATTTTAGTGTTTCTAGAACCAACTGAACTCTGACATGGATTTACTTACAGGATCGTTTCCGTGCGCACTTGGTCATGTGCTTGCGTGTACATACGAAAGGGGGATAAGACACTAACAGGTCGGCACATAAGTTGACCTGGGAGATAAAAAAAATGTCCACCCTCAGCCGACCAGGCGTGGCCAGCTGGGATTCGAACCCACGACCTTTCACTTAGGAGGCCGGCATCTTATCCACTAGACCATTGCGCCTGTCTGGAAACCGTATGACAACTCATGCACATGTCAGGTGTGTGTGGATGTGACTGTCAGCAGACTCACTTGTCCCTGGCGGTATAGACGCGGTGAGAGGCAGACAGAGGCACGACAAAGCTCATATTCCCCTGCACTGGGTCCCCCCAGCCCTCCACCCTACACTCCACCTGCAAGGAGCACAGGCAGCAACATTACCACGCACCATACAAGCATCACATCACTCCAACACACTGTTCAACACAGTGGATACCACTTTACACCATGCCTCTCTAAGCACCAATACTGACAGAACTGAAAGGAAGAGAATTCAATTCAATTCAATTCCAGAACTGCAACAAAGAACAATAAATCAAATTCAATTCAATTCAACATTTTTACAGAGAAGAAAAAAGAACTATAAATACTGAATGAAAAGTCACACTCTACAAGACGCAAGATCAATAAGCGGCATACCTGTGGGGCACAGACGGAGCCATCATCACCAGTGGCGGCGTGAAGCGGCAGAAAGACACTGACGTCAACACTGATGGTGGAGTGGGGTGGCTGTGGCGGCAGTGACACCTGCCCCCCTGTCCCCCCCTGTGTGGGGGTGATGGTGACAGGGTTCGAGCACTGCAGGGTGGCAGACGTGGGGTGCTCCATGCTCTGGCTACCCGTGTGGAGCGTCAGGGTGCCAGCCTGCTCGATGCCCGCCACGAAGGCGTCTGAAGTGACGGAAAATACATCAACAACTTTTACCCTTCTGCGGCCTGCAAAGTTTTCCCTGCCAAACTCATTGAAGAAGAGTGTTACAGTGGAACCCCCCTTTTAAGACCTTGCAATTTCAGATTTCTGTTCATAAGCTCTGCAAATTGACCTCCATTGTAAGACTCCTTCCTTTTTAAGACCTGATTTTCTCAGATTTTTTAAGGTCTTAAAAGGAGTGTTCCACTGTACATGTAAAATGCACAGACTGCCGCCGCAAGATAGAGCACTGAGCGCAGGAGGCGTTTTAAGGCATCATGCACAAAGACTTCAAGCTTCAAATGATTACGGAATGACAAGCACCCTTGATGTGCCTTGTTAAAGACCAAAAGCTATAGACCCTGAGCAAGAAATACTTATGGAGTACAGTAGAGGTCACAGAAACACAGACAGCACACAGCACTCTTGTTGTGCTTTGATAAAGACCAAAAGCTAACTATGACCCTCAGCAAGAAACACTTATACAGTTCAGCAGATGTCAGAGAAACGCAGACAGCACATGGGCCTGTGTCATAGATAGGAAGCAAGTGTATACACAAGTGACCTACCTGTGTGGTTGGGCGTGAGGGTGAAGGCGGGCCGGTAGCACGCCACGTGCAGACGCAGGGCGGTGGTGGCGACAGGCAGCAGTATTTCCAGGCCCTTGACGCTCACACACATCTGGCTGGGGCTGTACCACCCCTCCTCTCTTGCCTAGACAAACACACACACACACACGGAGAAAAATATGCATCAACAAACAAACACACACACAAACACATGGAGAAAAATCTGCATCAACAAACAAACACATACACAAACACATGGAGAAAACTGCAAAATGTCCCCCCCCCTCCTCTCTCCCCTCCACACACACACACACACACACACACACATGAAATCAGAACGTGCATGCCTTATCCAATAGGTGTGCTACCTTCATGGTGAGGGTCAGCTCGTTGTCGCCGGGTCGAAGCGAGACAGACGTCGCACAGAGACTGTTCTCATAGTCTGCTCGCACTACAGCGTCTCCCAGCTCCGTCGTCATGGGAACGCTGTCTGTCCTCTTCAGCAGGTCAAAAGCGACGTCGCTGGTGATGCCTGACGCCACCAATCGACCTTGACGTTGCTCGTACAGAGCCTTGGCCTGGATGTTGTGTGGAAAGCCGCGACGCAGGGAGCATGACGGGCTTGGTGTGTGCGTGTCCATCGTCACGGTTACTGCCTCCTGGCTGAGGGGTGGGTCAGACTGGTTACTGGCCTGTGGAGGATAACCAGTGCAATGATCACCGGTTGTCACAGTCACACCTGTCTATAGAGACCACGCAAGGGATCGCCCCATGGAAATGAAAAACAATTTGTTGGGGATCCTTTTACGTGGTCGTTATGTACAGGTGGTTGTTATCTACAGATTGTCGTTTTAGACACATGGTCATTATCAAGAGGCTGGACTGTATTATACACTTGCTGAAGTAAACATTTTTGTTTGTTTGTTTGTTTGCTTAACGCCCAGCCGACCACGAAGGGCCAAATCAGGGCGGTGCTGCTTTGACATATAACGTGCGCCACACACAAGACAGAAGTCGCAGCACAGGCTTCATGTCTCACCCAGTCACATTATTCTGACACCGGACCAACCAGTCCTAGCACTAACTCCATAATCCCAGACGCCAGGCGGAGCAGCCACTAGATTGCCAATTTTAAAGTCTTAGGTATGACCCGGCCGGGGTTCGAACCCACGACCTCCCGATCACGGGGCGGACGCCTTACCACTAGGCCAACCGTGCCGGTCTGAAGTAAACATAAATTACAGGAAAATACTATCAACATTTTACAAATGCAATGACATGGAGGATTGTTCACTGTTGGTGAAAGCTAACACTGACCTATAGAACAATGAAAACAGTACCCGCCCTGTCCCCACCCATCCCTTTGTCTGCTGGTACGATGAACAAAGAAAGACAGAAGGGGAGAGAGAGAAGAAGGAACCAAACCGATGAAACCAGAAACAAAACAAGTCGCGTAAGGCAAAATTACTACATTTAGTCAAGCTGTGGAACTCACAGAATGAAACTGAACGCACTGCAATTTTTCAGCAAGACCGTATACTCGTAGCATCGTCAGTGAAATTGACAAGAAGAGCGGGGTAGTAGTTGCGCTGAGAAGGATAGCACGCTTTTCTGTACCTCTCTTCGTTTTAACTTTCTGAGCGTGTTTTTAATCCAAACATATCATATCTATATGTTTTTGGAATCAGGAACTGACAAGGAATAAGATGAAAGTGTTTTTAAATCGATTTCGGAAATTTAATTTTGATCATAATTTTTATATTTTTAATTTTCAGAGCTTGTTTTTAATCCAAATATAACATATTTATATGTTTTTGGAATTAAAAAATGATGAAGAATAAGATGAACGTAAATTTGGATCGTTTTATAAAAATTTTTTTTTTTACAATTTTCAGATTGACCAAAGTCAATAATTAATTTTTAAGCCACCAAGCTGAAATGCAATACCGAAGTCCGGCCTTCGTCAAAGATTGCTTGGCCAAAATTTCAATCAATTTGATTGAAAAATGAAGGTGTGACAGTGCCGCCTCAACTTTTACAAATAGCCGGATGTGACGTCATAAAAGACATGTATCGTTTATGAAAAAAACGTCTGGGGATATCATACCCAGGAACTCTCATGTAAAATTTCATAAAGATCGGTCCAGTAATTTACTCTGAATCGCTCTACACACACACACACGCACAGACACACACACACACAGACACACATATACCACGACCCTCGTCTCGATTCCCCCTCTATGTTAAAACATTTAGTCAAAACTTGACTAAATGTAAAAAAAAGAGAAGACAAAGGAGGACTAGACAGCAAGAGCAAGAGAGATGGAGCCAGACACAGAGACAGAGAGAGAGACAGACAGAGAGACAGACAGAGAGACAAACACAGAGACAGACAGAGAGACAGAAACAGAGACAGACACAGAGCAAGAGAGATGGAGCCAGACAGAGAGACAGACACAGAGAGATGGAGCCAGACAGAGACAGACACAGAGACAGAGAGATGGAGCCAGACAGAGAGACAGACACAGAGAGATGGAGCCAGACAGAGAGACAGACACAGAGCAAGAGAGATGGAGCCAAACAGAGAGACAGACACAGAGAGATGGAGCCAGACAGAGAGACAGACACAGAGCAAGAGAGATGGAGCCAGACAGAGAGACAGACACAGAGCAAGAGAGATGGAGCCAGACAGAGAGACAGACACAGAGAGATGAAGCCAGACAGAGAGACAGACACAGAGACAGAGAGATGGAGCCAGACACAGAGACAGACACAGACAAAGAGATGGAGCCAGACAGAGAGACAGACACAGAGACAGAGAGATGGAGCCAGACAGAGAGACAGACAGATGGAGCCAGACAGAGAGACAGACACAGAGCAAGAGAGATGGAGCCAGACAGAGTGACAGACAGAGAGACAGACTGAGAGACAGACACAGAGACAGAGAGACGGAGCCAGAGAGATGGAGCCAGACAGAGTGACAGAGACAGACACAGAGCAAGAGAGATGAAGCCAGACAGAGAGACAGACACAGAGCAAGACGAACAGAGATAGCTTGCACTGGTGTAGCCCAAGGTAAGAGTGACTCAGAACACCATACCTCCTCCATGTGATGAGCAAGGCAAGGTGAGAGCGCCAGGTGCACGCTGTCACAGGTGAGTGGCTGCGGAAAGTGGCTGTGCAGGTGTATCGTCATGGAAACCTCATCGTCCACCTTGACCGTGGGCTTGTTCAAGCGTAACTGTGTGGTGTCAATCAGCCTGCTGCCCCCCAGCTCTACTCTGTCATCTAAAAACATGTCAGGCAGAAACCTTCACACGCCGTCCCCCCATCAGTGTCTGCTGGAGACCTAACTTCTTCTTCTTCTTTTTTTTTTACGTGTAAGACCATTTTTACCCCGCCATTCGGGCAGCATACGCCGATTTTGGGGGAGGCATGCTGGGTATTTTCGTGTTTCTATAACCCACCGAACTCTGACATGGATTACAGGATTTTTTCCCTGCGCACTTGGTCTTGGGCTTGCGTGTACACACGAAGGGGGTTAAGTCACTAGCAGGTCTGCACATAAGTTGACCTGGGAGATCGAAATAATCTCCACTCTTAACCCACCAAGCGGCAGCGACCGGGATTCGAACTCACGACCTCCCGATTAGGAGGTCGACGTCTTACCACCACGCCACTGCACCCGTCTATAGACCTAACAAATCTAATGCCACAAAGTGATCACAAGTAACTCGATCATTGTCTACTGTAGAACTATCAAATGTAATGCAACAAAGTGATCATAATTTACTTCTCTTTTAGCATAAGCAACACAAAAAAGGTGACAAGTAAAAAGTGAGAACAGAATATTTTGCTAAAATTACTACTCAGCTGTAACTTTTTAACATGCAGAGCTTAGAATAAAGAATATTTCAGGACACTTTCAGTCATGTTTTCATTCTTCACGTTTCTATGGGGTATACTCTGTTCAGACTGCCCAATGGTCTCAGAGGGTAATAGTTTCAACACATGTTTGGAGAGGCACTGAAGGTTTGGTACTTAGAGTTTGTACAGAAAAAGAATGAGTAGTGAGAAGTGAGGACTCCACTGACCGCTGTCCAGCACCTGTAGCGCCTCACTCAGGTGTTGCTTGCGGTCAGCATCAGGCAGGTAACTGCTGCCCGCCACGTTACACGCCGTCACCACAAACCTGCAACAAGCATACACGCCACATTACACGCCATCTTGCATGCTGTCACTACAAACCTGCAACTAGCATACACGCCACATTACACGCCGCATTACATGCAGTCACCACAAACCTGCAACAAGCATACACGTCACATTACACGCCACATCCAGTCACTACAAACCTGCAACAAGCATACACGCCACATTACACACCACCTTGCATGCTGTCACTACAAACCTGCAACAGGCATACACGCCACATTACATGCAGTCACCACAAACCTGCAACAAGCATACACGCCACATTACACACCACCTTGCATGCTGTCACTACAAACCTGCAACAAGCATACACGCCACATTACACACCACCTTGCATGCTGTCACTACAACCTGCAACAAGCATACACGCCACATTACACACCACCTTGCATGCTGTCACTACAACCTGCAACAAGCATACACGCCACATTACACACCACCTTGCATGCTGTCACTACAACCTGCAACAAGCATACACGCCACATTACACACCACCTTGCATGCTGTCACTACAACCTGCAACAAGCATACACGCCACATTACACACCACCTTGCATGCTGTCACTACAACCTGCAACAAGCATACACGCCACATTACACACCACCTTGCATGCTGTCACTACAACCTGCAACAAGCATACACGCCACATTACACACCACCTTGCATGCTGTCACTACAACCTGCAACAAGCATACACGCCACATTACACACCACCTTGCATGCTGTCACTACAACCTGCAACAAGCATACACGCCACATTACATGCCACCTTGCATGCTGTCACTACAAACCTGCAACAAGCATACACGCCACATTACACGCCACCTTGCATGCTGTCACTACAACCTGCAACAAGCATACACGCCACATTACATGCCACCTTGCATGCTGTCACTACAAACCTGCAACAGGCATACACGCCACATTACACACCACCTTGCATGCTGTCACTACAAACCTGCAAGAGGCATACACGCCACATTACACACCACCTTGCATGCTGTCACTACAACCTGCAACAAGCATACACGCCACATTACACACCACCTTGCATGCTGTCACTACAAACCTGCAACAGGCATACACGCCACATTACACACCACCTTGCATGCTGTCACTACAACCTGCAACTAGCATACACGCCACGTTACATGCCACCTTGCATGCTGTCACTACAACCTGCAACAAGCATACACGTCACATTACACGCCACATTACATGCAGTCACTACAAACCTGCAACAAGCATACACGTCACATTACACGCCACATTACATGCAGTCACTACAAACCTGCAACAAGCATACACGTCACATTACACGCCACATTACATGCAGTCACCACAAACCTGCAACTAGCATACACGCCACATTACACGCCACATTGCACGTAGTCACCACAAATCTGCAACAGGTATACATGCCACATTACACGCCACCTTACATGCTGTCACTACAACCTGCAACAAGCATACACGCCACATTACACACCACATTGCACGTAGTCACCACAAACCTGCAACAAGCATACACGCCACATTACAAGGCATCACCACAAATCTGCAACAAGCATATACACCTCAAGTTTTCTTCCTCCCACAGAAAACTTAAGTGAATGACACAGAAATCGGAGAGCAAACTCATCAGTATTAAAGCTAAATGTAAGTTATCCGCTAATCTGACAGTATCTTGCACACTGTTGCACTTCACACACAGGTGTCACACTCACAACTGGGAACCCTTAACATTTTGCATTTAGAGAATTCTCACACACAAAAAACTGTGTATTTTCTGAAACGCACAGCATTGGAAACATTCAAGTAAGCTGCACATGCTGGAGAAAGAGGTTGAAGATGGATTAACGAACCTCTTGGTGTCCCCCATCAGTTTCTGACAGGCGGCCAGCTCCCTCATGGTGGCGTGAGACAGGCTGTCCCAGCCCTCCCGGCCGTACATCTTGACCGCGTCCATCAAGAATCCCTCCGCCTTCTGCGGCTCTCCGATCTTCCTGCACACAGCAAACAGTGTAACTTGCTACATCTCGACCGTATCAACCATCTCACAAAGCAATCAACAAAGCAGACAGCTTCAAACATCAAAGGTGCCATCTGCTGAGATGGTACCTTCATGCATGCAGTACAAATAGCAGTGTGTTTCCTGAACATTTTAAAATCCAGCCAGGTGGTCTGATTAATGCAACGTTGATTTACACAGGGAACATATATCTACCAAGTACAAAACACTTGAATTTTGCACACTGTCTTTTTTCCCCAGAATGTTACTCACATGTAGAAGTTGGCGAGCTCTCTGCCAATTTTGCGAGCGGATCTGAAGCGACTGATGTGTTTGTACGTGCCCATAGCCAGCTCACACATTTCCTGCACAGTCATCCACCTTTACTTTAGCAACTTGCGTATTTCTCGCACGCTTTGACTCAAGGCCAAAATCTCAACAACAACAACAACAACAACAACAACAACAACAACAACAACAACAACAACAACAACAACAACAACAACAACAACAACAACAACAACAACAACAACACTCTCTGAGACAGAGCCAGACAGGCTTACATCTTCCATAAAGGTAGGAAGTTAACATAACTGTCTGAAAGTATAGGTGAAAATTCTCATGATCTTTGCACACTAAATGCTTTGCACACTAAATGCTTTCCACACTTAATGCTTTACACACTAAATGCTTTACATACTAAATGTTTTACACACTAATTGCTTTACACACTAATTGCTTTACACACTAAATTCTATACACACTAAATGCTTTACTCACTAAATGCTTTACTCACTAAATGCTTTACACACTTAATGCTTTACACACTTACTGCTTTACACACTTAATGCTTTGCACACTAAATGCTTTCCACACTTAATGCTTTACACACTAAATGCTTTACATACTAAATGCTTTACACACTAATTGCTTTACACACTAATTGCTTTACACACTAAATTCTATACACATTAAATGCTTTACTCACTAAATGCTTTACACACTAAATGCTTTAAACACTTAATGCTTTACACACTTAATGCTTTACACACTTAAAGCTTTACACACTAAATGCTTTACACACTAATGCTTTACACATGTAATGCTTTACACACTTAATGCTTTACACACTAAATGCTTTACACACTAAATGCTTTACACACTAAAGGCTAGGTTAATTGCCCAAAACAGCCACCTGTAGAAAGCTTCTCACCAAGTAATGTTTTTTGAAGAGTCCAGGTGACGACAGAGCCTCGTGCAGCTTGTCGACGGGTGGAACATCGCCCACAGTTTCTGTCAAACACACAGCACAGTCAACAGATATATCAACACAGCTTGTCGACGGGTGGAACATCGCCCACAGTTTCTGTCAAACACACAGCACAGTTAACAGATATATCAACACAGCTTGTCGACGGGTGGAACATCGCCCACAGTTTCTGTCAAACACACAGCACAGTTAACAGATATATCAACACAGCTTGTCGACGGGTGGAACATCGCCCACACTTTCTGTCAAACACACAGCACAGTTAACAGATATATCAACACAGCTTGTCGACAGGTCGAACATCGCCCACAGTTTCTGTCAAACACACAGCACAGTCAACAGATATATCAACACAGCTTGTCGACGGGTCGAACATCGCCCACAGTTTCTGTCAAACACACAGCACAGTCAACAGATATATCAACACAGCTTGTCGACGGGTGGAACATCGCCCACAGTTTCTGTCAAACACACAGCACAGTCAACAGATATATCAACACAGCTTGTCGACAGGTCGAACATCGCCCACAGTTTCTGTCAAACACACAGCACAGTCAACAGATATATCAACACAGCTTGTCTACTGCACTAGATGCAGTAAAACCTCATACTATACTGACATATCAAAAACAAATCATGAGGTAAGTAAGCACAATATAAAAAAGACAAAAAGGGCACAATTAACATTATGAGTTAATGTGAAGCATGTGCAAGGTTCATGGCAATATCCAGTTCAGAGGTGTGCTCTTAATTGTGGCCAGATCAAAGGTGTAAATGCCTCTTTTCAGGGTTGATGTTTTTATCAATCAAACTGGCATGCCCAGGCGCTGTGTCAACAATCAATAGGCATAAAACAGGAGAAAAAACAATACAGTGACAGACAGACAGACAGACAGGTATGTACCCTGATCGTGTGAGAGAGCCATACCTCCCTTGAGGTCCAGCACCTGGTTGAGTTGTTCAGAGTTATACACAGACAGACAGACAGACAAACAGACAGAGAGGTATGTACCCTGATCGTGTGAGAGAGCCATGCCTCCCTTGAGGTCCAGAACCTGGTTGAGTTGTTCAGAGGTCGGCTCCATGCCTGGCATCAGGCTGCATAGCTGGCCCAGCTCTTTCAGCTGTACACACACACACACACACACACACACAATTAATGTCACAGGAAGTGAAAGCTAAGTATGCAACTGTAGTTGCTTGATACACCTGTACAAGCTAAATGCAGATTTCACAAAATTATGAGCAACAGACCCCAAACAGAGGCTGAGACACACTGACTTTCTTCTTATTTTCATGGCATTTACACATACTTTCTTCTTTCAACTGCAGATGTGTAAATGTTGTCATTGACCGGCCATGCTGTGCCCTTCTTCTAAACAACAGAACGCCTCACTAACATCAATTTTCTCAATCCTCCACCCCAGAACTCTGCCAATATGCTAGAGGCTAAACCTATGACGAGAAGAGCATGAACATTTGACTCCCCACACTGCCACAGATGTCGTTCCATCGTGCTGCAATGATTGTGCAGAGGAGAGTCTGTCACTCCTACACATACCTTGGCCCTGATGTAGTCCCACAGGTGGGCGGTGAAGATGGAACACCTGTCTACCTGGCCCGTCTCGTGTTTCTGGCACGCTGCCAGCACCTCCAGGCCACTCAGCACCACCCAGCACTGCAAGCCTCCTTCGGGTATCTTTACCTGTACAGAATGCACAGCTTGAGTCTTGCTTATCAGTGTAAGTTGACTACCGCAACTCTGAACTCATTTTTTTCTTGTGTTTTTTTCTAACCAGTAATCAGATAGCTGTCATGAAATATAAGGTGGCTCCAAACTTATGTCTGTACATATTAAATCTGCACTGCATTTACCCACTCTCCACTTGAGTTGTGACCCCTGACATTGATGCAAAATATTTGAGAACATAATGTCTTCTTTGGTTACAAAGTTTCCAGGCACAAAAAATCTGATGTGAACACTGAAGAATACAGATAAAGAAAACACACTAATAAGTAAATACACTGCAATAGAAAGAGTACATCGGTTTTATAAGAATAGAACTCTAATTTAAGTACCTTGAACATCAAGGAATTGATCTGAATTTGTTTTTAGGGCTTGTACTGATGAACTACACACCACCACACACTTTTTTTCAACAAACAAACAACACAGTGACAATGCCCATACCTCCAAAGCCTTCATTTCGCTGACAGTGTTGCGCAGGAAATCGAAGGCCCGCTCCGCCACCTCCCACGCTCGCCCCATGGCAAACAGCAGCGCCGCCTGGCGGCAGAACAGGTAGTTCCTGAACTCCAGCAGCGAAGTCAGGGTGCGCTTGACTCGATCACGAAGGTCAAGGTCGATGGGCTTGGCCAATGACAGCCCACTCCAGCTGGTGCAAGGCTTAACCAGGGGAGATAACCACGTCACTGGAGCTGCAAACATAGGGATGATTCTCAGACAATGTTTTAAACACTTGCCGAGTCACTCCTGACAAGGAACCAACTAGCACTCTGCAGCAATGATAGCTGACATGCACCACAAATACAGCCAGACACACAGATCTTTAACAGCTTTTCAACTTGCATGCACAGTTAAATCAGCCCTGAAATCTGTTTGTCACAATCTCTTTTTCTATGTATTGGTGTATTGCTCATAAAACAGTGCAACGTCCTGCCCCCCACCCCTTTTGAAGACCTCTACAAATCTGAGAAATTCAGGTTTTTGAAAGGGAGGGAGTCTTAAAAGGGGAGTTCTATCGTATCCAGCCTGTGATAACTTGTGATGAAGTTGAGGTGAGCGTTACAGTGCTGGACAATGAGAGGTGTTGTGTGTGATAACTTGTCATGAAGTTGAGGTGAGCGTTACAGTGCTGGACAATGAGAGGTGTTGTGTGTGATAACTTGTGATGAAGTTGAGGTGAGCGTTACAGTGCTGGACAATGAGAGGTGTTGTGTGTGATAACTTGTGATGAAGTTGAGGTGAGCGTTACAGTGCTGGACAATGAGAGGTGTTGTGTGTGATAACTTGTGATGAAGTTGAGGTGAGCGTTACAGTGCTGGACAATGAGAGGTGTTGTGTGTGATAACTTGTGATGAAGTTGAGGTGAGCGTTACAGTGCTGGACAATGAGAGGTGTTGTGTGTGATAACTTGTGGTCAAGCTGAGTTGGACTTTGCGGTGGTGGACAATGACAGGTGTTGTGTGTGTTTATACCTCCACTGGCGTGGTTCTCCACAAACTGGTCAAACATGGCGTCCAGTTCATCGTACTGTATCAAGGCGTCCTCACGCAGCCCTAGCACCTCTAGCATGAAGCCCAGTTCTTCCTGTTGGGATATAATGTGTAGTCAATTACAATCCTTTTTCTGCTGTTGTACTGTATTATTGTAAATGTACAATCACTGAGAACTGGAAATAACCAACTGACAAATTCAAGCAATTTGATCAATAAACTTTGACAACAAAATGTTTTGTAAATGAGCTTGAATCAGACCCCCCCCCCCCCCCTAAAAATACAAAAACAAGCCCAAACAACAACAAAAACTGTTCAAAACTTGACACTTATTGAGGATAGAGCTCTTTTATCTTTTCTGAGGAGCCCACAAAGTAGTGTTGTAAAGCAAGCTGTGGCCCTCATGTTCCACCTTGTCTGTGATGACCATGAAGCGTACTGGCACGGTTGGCCTAGTGGTAAGGCGTCCGCCCCGTGAACGGGAGGTCGTGGGTTCGAACCCCGGCCGGGTCATACCTAAGACTTTAAAATTGGCAATCTAGTGGCTGCTCCGCCTGGCGTCTGGCATTATGGGGTTAGTGCTAGGACTGGTTGGTCCGGTGTCAGAATAATGTGACTGGGTGAGACATGAAGCCTGTGCTGCGACTTCTGTCTTGTGTGTGGAGCACGTTATATGTCAAAGCAGCACCGCCCTGATATGGCCCTTCGTGGTCGGCTGGGCGTTAAGCAAACAAACAAACAAACAAACAAACAAACAAACAAACAAACCATGAAGCGTTGTGGCCCTACCTGCACAGAGAAGTAGTCAAAGTAGGTCCAGCCCGCCTCGTTGCGTTTCTCTCGCAGGCTGCGCATGTTTTCCTCATACTTGTTTAGGTGACGGTTGTACGCCTGCAGCAGCAACGCCCGCAGCTTGTGGAAAAACTGGTTCCATGACTCCACCGACTTCTGCTCCGCCTTGAGCGGCTCGATCAGCACCACGCTCCTGTCAAATCACGCCATTCATTGTTTCATTTTCATAACCTAATTGTTCCATTGCTCGGAAATGCGGGCTGCTTTCTCCCAGTGGAAAGCTAGCAGCAACTGAGTTGCGCGACCCAGGTGTTTGCCCTGATCCCGCCTGTAATTGTTGTATTTGAGTCACTAATTGTCTTAATGTTGATTAGGGTATACTATGTAGTTCGAATTACTCCAAAGTCAACAATCTGGAGGGCTTAATTTGGGTTAGTTTGGCTACCGCTCAATTTCAAACCTCGTACTGTTGAGTCATTTTTTAAATTGCACAAAAGTCAGACCATTAATATATATGAGTGTCACTTAGTGGAAGGGTCATGCATAGGCTGAAGTTTATGTACCCCAAATATGAAGTGATTAGGTCAGCAGATTTAGAAGTTATAAACATTTTTGGGATTGCATTTTGTGTGGGTCACCCTGTACATCAACAGTGCCAGCAGTCTTCCCAGCACTGAGTGTTTACCTGTCTGACAGCACATAACCTACATCAACAGTGACAGCAGTCTTCACAGCACTGAGTGTTTACCTGTATGACAGCACATAACCTACATCAACAGTGACAGCAGTCTTCACAGCACTGAATGTTTACCTGTCTGACAGCACATAACCTACCTACATCAACAGTGACAGCAGTCTTCACAGCACTGTATGTTTACCTGTCTGACAGCACATAACCTACCTACATCAACAGTGACAGCAGTCTTCACAGCACTGAATGTTTACCTGTCTGACAGCACATAACCTACATCAACAGTGACAGCAGTCTTCACAGCACTGAGTGTTTACCTGTCTGACAGCACATAACCTACATCAACAGTGACAGCAGTCTTCACAGCACTGAGTGTTTACCTGTCTGACAGCACATAACCTACATCAACAGTGACAGCAGTCTTCACAGCACTGAATGTTTACCTGTCTGGCTGCTTGCTGCAGAAGTCGCTGCGCACCTTGTCGATCACGGACGAGCGCGGCAGTATCTTGGCTTTGACCTTGCTCTCATCAGGAACGACCACCACGATCATCCAATCAGGGATGCTGCGAGCTTTGAGTGCGGCCTGCCACTCGGCCAGGTCATCGCGTACCGTCTGCTTGTAGCTGTCCAGGTCCTGGTGTGAGGGAAGAAAAGACTTTCATCAGCTGAACCCCATTTGATTGTGTCATGCCAAATACTCACCTCGCTGTCATTCTTCTCACCTTGAACACAGGACAAAGACTTTCATCAGCTGAACCCCATTTGATTGTGTCATGCCAAAGACTCACCTCGCTGTCATTCTTCTAACCTTGAACACAGGACAAAGACTTTCATCAGCTGAACCCCATTTGATTGTGTCATGCCAAAGACTCACCTAGCTCGCTGTCATTCTTCTAACCTTGAACACAGGACAAAGACTTTCATCAGCTGAACCCCATTTGATTGTGTCATGCCAAATACTCACCTCGCTGTCATTCTTCTCACCTTGAACACAGGACAAAGACTATTTACGTGAAACACATGCTTGTGGTAAATGTGTCTAACCAGTCAGTTTTGTACATTTTTCTTTGATGTCCAAACACCTCATTTACAAAACAAAATGTTCTTGTTATTGTTTTTAGTGTATGCAACTGAAAGACATCATCATAAAATTCAACTCATAATGGTACAAGGATTTGTTCCAGTATTTCAGATGCTACACAAATACTACACAACTGTCTCCACTTATAAGTTAGTGCAAGTTGCAACAAAAGATGCAGAATTAAATCCACAACTTGAAACGTACGCAGTCTGTCCAGTAGATGTGGAAGTACGGCCGGCTGACCAGTGTCTTGGTGTCCTCCTCGGGCAGGATGTCGGGATCGTACGGAACAAAGCTGCCCTCCAGCTGTACCGACCGGGGAGCGCGTCCAAACGACCTGAACACAATGACTTTTATATACTTGACACACAATGATCAGATTAGTTCACATGAAAAAGATGGGTAATGTCCTTTTCCCTCGAATACACACACACACACACACACACACGATCATGTACACACACACACAAACTTACAGGCATTATAATTGTAACAGCTAATCTTATTCAGTGACTAACTTTCGATTTATATATTTGTTTCAAAGGAATCCTCCTGACATAAGATCTGGTCTAAACTACCATTGCCAAAAATATGCAAAGCTAAACTAGTTCATTGTCAGATCTTTACCTTCTCCATTCGCACACATCTTTGGGAAGCCCATTCACCACTGCAGGGTGCAGCGAGGAAAATAACGTCTGGTTTCCATGGCCTGCAACACAGGTAAGGCCAACAAAAAAAAAATAGGTGTGGTTAAGGTAACATTGCCAAAACAAAAAGGTTAGGAAGGTAGGCAATCACTTTTTTTTTTAAACTTTTTTTCTTAATAGCAGAGCAACCAAGCGTGTAGCACTCGCAACCGAAGAAGATGCCGCCATTTTTGTCATGGCAAGCGTCTGTTGGGCCTTTTTAGTAGAAGGAGTTATTTCCCTTGCATCGTCTGTCGTCTGCATGACGACTCGAGCGCTTTCGCTTTCATTGCGTTTTCTGCACTCGTTTTCTTGTGGGTTTTTTGGTGTTTTTTTAACAAATGTAATAAAAAGTTATAGGGTCGGCCCCTAAAAATAGGGTAGGTCGGGTTACCGTAACCACACCTATTTTTTTTTTAGGCCTAACATGTCACCGGTAATATGATACACATATGATGTCATTGGTAACATGTGAGAGCGACGCCACATAAAGCAGAAAGCAGACAGGCTTCTTTACTGTGAATCACAACTCGATCTTCTGTAAGGCAAAAGCTATACGCACTCCGAGTGTATACAGGATCGATGAGTCTGTATACACTCTGGCAATGAAAAACTCTGTTACAATACAAATATATAGCCAATGAAATGCCCCCTAACAAGTCGTTAGGAAGTAGCCAATGAAAAATCCGTCTGACGTATGGACTTCTGCTATCTCTTTTTCAGAGTGTCGAGGGTTGGCAAATAATGTACATTCACAAAGTATACAACCGTTTCTAGGTCGACACACACTCCAAACTCTTGACAATAAACTTCCATGAAGCATCAGTTTCGTGTGTGTGTTTGTTTTTGTCTGTGTTTGTTCCCAGCATAGTTTGATACCATGAATCGAAAGTGAAGCGTGCCTTCGCAAAATGGCGTCGAATGATGCTCCGAGTGTTGTTGCGGTTCAGTGTTGAAAATGTCATCTATGTTACAACAAAGGCCGTGCAGCATCAGATTGTTTTCATTTCTGTGTGCTCTGCGTTAATCCTATCGCAAAGTGACAACTAAATTCGCTTCGCGACCGAAAGTTAAAGCCGGAGTGTATACAAGATTCTGACCCCTGTATACACTCGAAGTGCGCTTCTGTAATCCATACATATATTTTGAATGACAACTCAATTCAAGAAGTTTTCCAAAACGATGCAAAAATCGATTATAAGAAAGATGTCAGTGTTACCACCACCCTGCATGGATTTACTAAAGGAGGCTTACAGTCGTCCCCCTCCCCTCCCCTCCCCCACCTATTCCCCCCCTCCCCTCCCCCCCCCCCCCCCTCCCCTCCCCCCCGACCCAGCTAAACTGTAGACTAGCTGCATTCAGCAATGAAGCAGACGACACATTTCTAGAGTCTGCAGACAGGCTCGATATAAAAAGTTGTTCACAGTTATTCGACGGTCTGGGTGGAGTTGTGACACGAACCAGTCACTGTATTGATGCCTCATAGATTGGATGTTCATACAGTTATCAGTAAAAAGATTGACTTACATGTTATTATCGGTTTTGCTTCCATTATTTCTATACGAACATCTTTTTTCCTGAAGTCGCCCACCGGAAGTTTGCTATTTCAAAGTCTCCACTGTTTCGTACATGTATCTGTTTCGTTTTCGAATGTTTTACGATGTTTTCACACATATTCCTCTTTTGATAATATCATTTGCCCGATTATTTGTGTTTTAATGTTGAAATACTCATATCTGAAGTTTTTTGATAACCATGATTTGGTCAAGGGAAGTAAATGCTGCTTTTCAGCTGTGATATTTACCGTGACAGTAGCGTCCCATGCCTAGCACTTTAGGATTAGCGATGTGGGTCAGTCTGTCTTATCATCACAACTGTCATTTAAACGCACGCGTCCCTTTCTCTATCTCCCCACGAAAGAGGTCAAGTTTTTCTTTACTTCAGCTCAAAATTGTGGGTCGTGTCGTGCGGGGTATAATCGGTCTTTTGATTCCTTTCACATTTTGTGGCAAGGGACAGAGAAACAGTTCAAACACCAGAGTAGAGTCAGTTCAGTATCCATTTCATGTTTACTTGATATTGAATTCATGTTTCAGCATAAATCCACGAAGAGGCATTGCTTCATAGACGTCGCCGGGGTCACACACTTGTTGTGAGGACGCACAGTCAAAACTTTCCACCGGTCTCCTTTGTAATAGTGTTGTGGAGGACGTCTATCCATTGCAACCATGTCTGAGAAAGTGGCTATTATTGGCAGGTAGGGACGGCGTTTTGTGACTTTACAATTACAATAGATTGTGGGGTAATTAAATACAGTGTAACTTCTGATGCACATGTGTTGTTAATACATAAACATGTACAATTAAAGACAAGGGACAAGCGTGCATATGACACTCACACGCACACACACACACACACACACACACACACACACACACACACACACACACACACTTCAGAGTCATACTTTTTTGTGTAAATCATTAAATGCATGACGTTGGATGATAGGAAATATAGTAGTCAATCAGTTGTATGCCTTTAAATTGTGTGAGTGATAAGACAATAACTTCTGACTCCACAGTGGCCTGATTGGTCAGTTCTGGTCCATGATCTTTGCCAGCGGCGGCTACAGCGTGTCCATCTATGACATCGACGACAAGCAGGTGTCAAAGGCCTTGACCTTGATTCGAGAGAAGCTGCACCTTTACGAGCAGCAAGGTTGTCTGCGAGGAAAGAGCTCAGCGGCCGAACAAGCACAGCTGATATCAGGTCACACTGACCTGGCCGAGTGCGTCGAGGGGGCGTGCTATTTACAGGTGGGTGACAGGTCATCAAAAACGACTTGGAACTGAAAATTAAGGTACAATAATGTATGCACACTTTCAGTTAGCATGACCATATTTCTTATTGGGCAGTGAAAGTCCATACAAAAACATGTAGTAATAGTAGTGTAGTGTAGTGTTTGTGAAACTCTCACATGCTTATGGAAGTTGCTTGTTCATTTCATTATGTTTGTTATTATCTCGGGTGCCCATCCACTGGTTCCGCATAATTCTCTGTTACTTTATTGCACATGCTGTACGCATTTAGAGCGCTTACTTCCCTTTGTTTATCAGATCTTGTTTTTTTCATTTTTTGGATAAATGTCTTTGATGACGTCATATCCGGCTTTTCGTGAAAGTTGAGGCGGCACTGTCACGCTCTCATTTTTCAACCAAATTGGTTGAAATTTTGGTCAAGTAATCTTCGACGAAGCCCGGACTTTGGTATTACATTTCAGCTTGGAGGCTTAAAATTTAATTAATGAGTTTGCTCATTAAAGTTGTCATTAAAATCTATTTTTTGCAAACAGATTTAAAATTGATTGCATCGTATTCTTCATCACATTCTGAATCTAAAAATATATACATATGTCATGTTTACTCTTAAAATGTGATCACAATTAACGAAAATAGATTAATTAGTCTTACGATTAGAATTTAAGAAATCGATCCAAAAATGATTGAAGGGTTATAGTACATAATATTACTCACAGATACATATATATATAGTAATAGTACTCATGGGTAGTAGACAGTATTTATAGCAGCTTTCTAATTAACAGGTATACTTATGCTCCACATCGAAATACAGAGTTGTCTTGTTTTCATTTGCAAATGAGTGACACTGACAGTTCACAGAGAGGCTTGTAATTCATAGATGAATTGAAAATATATATATAAAGCGAACTTTTGTTATTTACAGACAAGTAACAGTTGTTAGGAAATTGTCCTTGTGTTCATGCATGTCGCTGTTATCCAATACTGCAGTGTTGTTCCCAGGCCTGGGTCTTTGGTCATGGACACATACCTTTTTTGATCTAACGCGTTGGTTTGATCTAACACCTGGCCGCTCCACCGTCTGATAGTTTTGACATTTAGGAGGTGTCCTGACCATCAGTTTAACTACCAAGAGAACTAAGTCAGGTCATCAGTGCCTGTAGACATTTTCGATTCAAGTCCATCTGACCAATTGTCCGCTGAGGCTGGGTATAACCCTGCATGTGCTTATGCACATTGATTGGTAATTTAGGACACCTCTATGAAGACCAAAGTGTCCGTAGTATTGCCTTTTCATGACACGCAAGGTTGATGTGCGCTGTGTTTGTGTCCAGGAGTGCGTGCCGGAGGTGGTTGACCTGAAGACCAAGGTGTTCCAGCAGCTGGACATCATGCTGACTGATACCATGGTCGCCGCCAGCTCCTCCTCTTGTCTGGGACCCTCCCAGTTTGCCGGCAGCATGCAGCACAGAGACAGGGTGGTGGTGGCTCATCCTGTGAGTGTGTGTGTTGGGGGGGGGGGGGGGGGGGGGGTGGTAGCTAGCTCCTCCAGCTGTCTGAGGGGTGGGGGGGGGGAGAGAGAGAGGAGTGAGATGTTTTGATTGTTTGTCCATGGACAAAAGCGAGAGTGATGATGCATCATCCAGTTTCAGTTTGTCTGCGATTCTGACAGTCTGTTTGTCTGTCAACTTGTTCGTGTCTAGGTCTGCATTTCCTGTATGTGTCCATCTGCATGCCAGCCTGTATGTCAAAGTGCATGTGTGTTTAAACATTTTTCATTAATTTTGCCCTTGACTCTATCAGTCTGCATGAGCTAAACTGAACATCTTTGTATGTGGTGGCTTTCTTTGCCAGGACATTTTTTCAAGTAGCAAGTTACCTCCCTTCTGTCACTTTTTATAATTGTTGCCCTTGTTTCATGTGTGGTACCATGTCACGTGTTGCAGGTCAACCCACCGTACTTCATCCCCCTGGTGGAGATCGTGCCGGGCCCGTGGACAGCGCCTGATGTACTGGAGAAGACGCGCGCCATCATGGAGAAAGTCGGTCAGTCGCCCATCACGTTGCGTAAAGAGGTGCCCGGCTTTGCCCTCAACCGCATCCAGTACGCCATCATCAATGAATGCTGGGACATGCTCAAGGTAACGCTCGGCTGTTAACACTGATTGGGGGAGGGGGGAAGGGGGTTGTACTGGTAAGCGGTATCTGTCATCCTTTAAGTGGAGTCAGCATGCTGTCTGTTTAGGCCAAGAGAAAACATTCAGTGTTTCTGATTCTTCAACTGAACAGTCCTTATTTCTTCCTCCAGGGCCTGGAGCTTGTTTTACTCTTCAAACACAAAGAACAGTTAAGAACAACAGAGCTCATGAGAAACAAACATTTGTGTTGTTGTCCAAAGCGGCATGTACATCATGAAATTTCAATGTCTTGGTAAACAGACAGTCCAGTGCAGCATTGGGAAGCTCTCTGCAGGGTAGAAAGCCATGCACATTTTGTTGATGTGATCCTGATTAACATCATGTGCACCAGCTTCATTGTCATTCCATCACCAAGCTGACATCGGCTTGGGAAAATGTTTCTTGGTACCCTTGTAATTATTGAGTCACTAAATTAAAGAGTTTACCACATTTTCAAAGAGAGTTCAATAGCGTTTGGCCAAGTTTTGCAGTTTTTGAATGAGTCAAATCTCTGGTTCGAATGCTTAACTTGATATCATTTGTTCTTGTTTTATAATACGTGTAGTGTTGTCTGCTGTACATGCACATTGTACTTGTGATGACTGTCTGACTTCACACAGCAAGGCATCCTGAGTCCCGAGGACATTGACAAGGTGATGAAGGACGGGCTGGGACCGCGCTACGCCTTCATCGGCCCACTGGAGACCATGCACCTCAACGCTGATGGTGAAACCTTATGTAGTGTCAGCTGACAATATCATGTCATGTAGAGAGCTGTCGTCAAGTTTTGAGCTGAACTGCACAGCCTCTCTATGGAGATCATAACCATAAGAGGCTGTAATGATAGTTTTGTCTTCACGAATAAAAGAAGACTGGTTCTGCAGAGCATTCACTTGCACTTTTTGTGTTCTGATTCTTATAAATCTGATGAAAATAAAAATATATTCCTTTGATATTTTATCTCACCTGTGGATAATATACATCGGAGAAAAAGCCAATTGCTAACATAAGGGACTGCGCTCTTCAGAGTTTACTTATCTGCTAATACACTATCATTAAGAACTAAGCATGAATAGTTATAGGGGAGCTAGTTTCAGGCATTGTGATATGAGCAAAACACAGACTTGTCAGAGAATGCAAGATTTAGACATGTAGGATGGTTTTATGAACGCAGTGTGCAAATACATGCGACTGCACCCGTTTTTTTTACACCGGTGCTGTGCTCTGTCTTGTTCAGGCATCGTGGACTACTGCCAGCGCTACGCGGACGGTGCATACAAAGTGTGTGAGACCTTGGCCCCGCCCCCTATCCAGTACGACCTTGACACTGCCGGCAAAGTGCTGAATGAATTCAAGGACACCATTCCTCTGGACAAGATCCCGGACAGACGGCAGTGGAGAGATGACCGCCTTGCCGCCCTGGCCACCTTGAAACGCCAGTGTGACGCCAAAGACAAACAGTAGCACTCGCACATCCCAAAACAGAGAGATTGCTAAAGTTCCAAAATTCACAATCAATAAACGAGAATGGTAAGTTATTGGGACGTTTAATTTATGACAAAACAAAGCAATCACAGGTACTTCAACCCAATGGTCTTTTAAGTGGACAGACAGGCAAACACTTATGGTAAAGACAATAAACAATTACAGTGAAACCCGGCTATATTGAAGTGGCACGGGACCCGGGAAGACCTTTAATATATCCGGAACTTCAATATAGGCAATTCTCGGTTATATTGAATTTCCCTCCTTGTTCCTTCAGAAATTCAATATAACCGAATTTTTGAGTCACTTGAGAAAAAGTGACTCTATGTAATCGGTCAGTGTTAGTCTGTCCGGCCGGCCGGCCGGCCGTCCGTAGACACCACCTTAACGTTGGACTTTTCTCGGAAACTATCAAAGCGATCGGGCTCATATTTTGTTTAGTCGTGACCTCCAATGACCTCTACACTTTAACGATGGTTTTGTTGACCTTTGACCTTTTTTTTTATTTTATTTTTTTTATTTGTTGAGTCACTTGAGAAAAAGTGACTCTATGTAATCGGTCAGTGTTAGTCTGTTAGTTGAAATATCATATCTCTGAAACTATTCATCGGATTTGATTCAAACTTTATAGGATTATTCTTTACATCAAATTATTTACATCTGTAGCTTTTTGTCCATCTGATGCCTCATATAATATTCAGAACTGCGAAAGTGACTCGATCGAGCGTTTGCTCTTCTTTTTTTTTTTTAAATTTTTTTTTTTTTTGAGTCACTTGAGAAAAAGTGACTCTATGTAATCGGTCAGTGTTAGTCTGTCTGGCCGGCCGGCCGGCCGGCCGGCCGTCCGTAGACACCACCTTAACGTTGGACTTTTCTCGGAAACTATCAAAGCGATCGGGCTCATATTTTGTTTAGTCGTGACCTCCAATGACCTCTACACTTTAACGATGGTTTCGTTGACCTTTGACCTTTTTCAAGGTCACAGGTCAGCGTCAAAGGAAAAATTAGACATTTTATATCTTTGACAAAGTTCATCGGATGTGATTGAAACTTTGTAGGATTATTCTTTACATCAAAGTATTTACATCTGTAGCCTTTTACGAACGTTATCAGAAAAACAAGGGAGATAACTAGCCTTTTCTGTTCGGCAACACACAACTTAACGTTGGGCTTTTCTCGGAAACTATAAAAGTGACCGGGCTCAAATTTTATGTGAACGTGACTCCCAGTGACCTCTACACTTTGACGTCTGCTTTGGTGACCTTTGACCTTTTTCAAGGTCACAGGTATGTCTTGAAGGAAAAAAATTGAAATATCATATCTCTGAAACTATTCATCGGATTTGATTCAAACTTTATAGGATTATTCTTTACATCAAATTATTTACATCTGTAGCTTTTTGTCCATCTGATGCCTCATATAATATTCAGAACTGCGAAAGTGACTCGATCGAGCGTTTGCTCTTCTTGTTTTTTCACTATACGTTCTTATTTCCGTATCCACACATTGCGTTTGATGTGAGATATACTAGCGGAAAAAAGTTAAGGACGGTTCACACACGCAATCACAGCAAAAGAACGAATGAACATATCGTACGGAAATTTGGAACACGTTTACTTCAGTCAATGTGCAACGCAACTGCAAAATTTGGGTTTATTTCATCGAGCCGATTCGGTTATTCATGTCCACAAACAGCAGAGGGGTCACAAATAAACAAAACAAGTCTTTCATGAGGTCAATAATGGGTGTGTCCGCCACGTTTGCGCTCAAGTTCACCACACCTTGACCGCATAGAGTTCATAAGCTTCGTGAAAAAGGCCTGTGGAATGGCCTGCCACTCCTGTTGGAGCATCTGCAGCAGGTTTCTGGGAGGCTGGTGGTTGGCCCTCACCTGCCTGTCCAGTT
Source organism: Littorina saxatilis (assembly GCF_037325665.1). NCBI lineage: Eukaryota > Metazoa > Mollusca > Gastropoda > Littorinimorpha > Littorinidae > Littorina > Littorina saxatilis. Next base: position 23,620,494 of record NC_090247.1, read on the forward strand.
CGTCCCATACATGCTCTATGGGGTTCATGTCACATCGAAGGCAGGGAAATCCATCCTGACGACCCCGGTTTGCTGGATGTAGTCGTTGACAAGCCTGGCCCTATGAGGAGTAGCATTGTCATCCTGAAACACAGCGTTTGGGCCAATCTGCTGCAGGGTCGGCAAGACAATAGGGGCGAGAATTTTGTCCCTGTAGCGTTGACCAGTGAGATTCCCAACCACATGGTACAGGGGGTTGCGTTGATGAAGGCTGAAGCCCCCCCAAACCATGACAGCCCCCGCCGAAGGCCACCCTCTCATGCACTGTGTCGTCTTCATAACGCTCGCCCTCACGCCTCCAGACCTTGCGCCGGCCGTCAGAATGGTACAGGTTGAACCTGGACTCGTCACTGAATAGGACCTGAGCCCAGTCCCGGCGCGTCCATCTCAAGTGGCGGCGACTCCAGGCCAGAGGAGCCCGGTGATGAGCCTGTGTCAGCAGGGGACGCACAGCAGGACGACGACTCCGCAGCCGGGCGTCATGCAGGCGGTTGCCGATGGTCCTCTCACAAACGTTGATGTTAGTGGCCTCCCGTAACTGCCCTCTGATGACCTTGCAGGTGGTGGCCCGGTGCTGCAGCGCCTGCCGTTGGATGAAACGATCTTCCCTATGAGTGGTCTTTTTGGGGCGACCCAACCTGGGCCTCTCCTCGACATTGTTTGTCGTCTGGAACCGTTGATTCAGCCTTACAATGACTGAATGCGATACCCCAAGTTGCCTGGCCACTTCGCACTTGGATACGCCGTCGTGGAGCCAGGCAATTGCTCTTCCTCGGTTGAATGTTGTCAGCTTCCGTCTGGCAGGCATGGTGAGGAGATGGCAGCTCGCAGAAAATCGGCGGCTCATAAAGCCGAGTTCGTGATCACAATTCACACTCGAAGGATTGTCCTTGCATGTGCACAACAATTTTGCCATGTTACCTGCCTTATTCTACCCGTGCGCACGCCAAACAACAGCCTACTTTTTGGCGATTTTGCTATTTTAGTCACGTGCTGCAGCTCTGCGCCCGGGAGTCCCGTGCAGTTTTCCTGCTAACACAGCATAACCTACCCATTGGTGTGTAGCATGCGACAGCCATTTGATTTTGCTGACGAAAGAACAGGGTGTTTTAAACAAATGAAAGTCAGCGGGGAAATCAGTGGCCCGTCCCTAACTTTTTTCCGCTAGTATATATTCCCATTAATCTTTCACCTGTTGGATGTTGTTCTTCGAGCCTCCTTGCTTTTTTCTGCACACACACACGGTCACACACTCACGCTCCCCCCTTCCTTACACACACAAACACACAGAGCCATTCACAGTATCAGACCGACGCCAAATGAAGCATTTGTCACACACAAATAAACAGACAAACGAACAAGCAAAGTCCCTAAGATGTGCAGGTCCGATACGCAGTGCTAAAAAAGGAAGGGGGGAGGGAGGAGGATGTACACAAGTTACCAGCGCTGTTTACATCAATCATACGACTCAGTGATGAACAGCGGGGGTAACGTGTAACCTGCTCTTCTTCCAATCCCCCCCCCCCCCTCCTTTTTTAGCACTGCGTATCTGCACACATCACAATACACAACAGATCAATCATACGACACAGTGATGAGCAGCAGGGGTAGCTTGTATAACTTGACCTCCTCTTCTTACTCCCTCCCCCTCCCCCAAACTCTGCACACATCACACAACACAACACATCGATCCTACAACACAGTAAAGAGCAGTGGGGGTAACTTAAGTACCTCCTCCCCCCCCCCCCCCCCCCCCACAGTCTGCACACATCAGACAACACAACACACTAATCATACGACACAGTAATGATCGAACAGCGGGGGTAACTTGTGTAACCTGCTTTTCTTCCAATCCCCCCCCCCCTCACTCTGCACACATCACAATATGACACAGTGATGAGCAGCTGGGGTAGGTTGTTTAACCTCCTCTTCATCCACTCACCCCCCCCCCTCCCACCCTGCTCACATTAATCATACGACACAGTGATGACTCGATGACATCCCATGCGCACGAAAAAGATCCCACGTTCACAGCGAAAGTCTCAGGGCTTGGAAAACACGAAGACACGCATGCATCATCTCTCGTCTCTGATTATCATGATCGTTTTTCGATACTTTGACGAGACAAACCCAATGCTGGTGTGTCGAAGAAGACAGCCACAGCGGGCTTGTCCGAATCAAAGTATCACACCATATCTTCAGCATATTACCAATACCTGTCCCAGTTGGTCTAAGAGGACGTTAAAACCTAACAGTCAGTCAGTCAGTGATGAACATCTTTCTTTCTTTATTTATTTGGTGTTTAACGTCGTTTTCAACCATTCAAGGTTATATCGCGACGGAGTGATGAACAGTGGGGGTAACTTGTTTAACCTCCCCTTCCTCAACTGATTGCGCTGACAGAGACGTGTCATATCATTCGGCGCCCGCGCAGGCATTGTTCTTAAAAATAAAAAGTTAAACAAATCTTTGGAGCAAACATTTAATATAGCCAGGTAAAAACGTCCCGTGGGCTGAATTTTTGTTTCAATATAGCCGGGATTTCAATATAGCCGACTTCAATGTAGCCAACATTTTTTAACAAAGAAAAAGTAGAGCTTCAGCCGGGACCTGAAAAATTCTTCAATATAGCCGGGATTTCAATATAGCCTACTTCAATATAGCCGGGTTTCAGCTTCACAAGCGTTGCTGATGCTCAGTCTGTGGTGAGAATGATGGTTACAGTCCTTTGGGTTGATGTACTTGTTATTGTTTTGTTTTGTTTTGTCATAAATTAAACATTCCAATAACTTGCCATTTTTCTTTTTTTATTGTAGCACTCACAGTCCTTCCTCTGTGTTCTTTGTGTGCTTGTAGGCAGATATAAATATGAATTGTGGTAAGAGGGCGCAAAGCTTGTTAAAAAAAAAAAAACCATCAAAATAACTCGACCTGATTGATAATGACAAGAAATTCCTCCGAGGCAGGAAAAACACCCCCGTCCTTACCATTCTCACTGCCACCAACTGAGAAGGTTATTTCCCTTTGACCATTAATATGTCCCTCTATAAGTCCTTGTAGAATCTTAATCCACCAATAACTCCCTAACCGTGTGTTTGACTGGTCCCAATTTTTGTAAGGACCGTCTCAGGAATGTATAGAACCTGTTCACCAAGTTTGGTGACGATCGGTCCGTTCATTCTTGAGATCTATATGCGAACACAAACACACAAACAAACAAACACATCGACCGAATCCTATACACACCCCTATACCGGGGGTGTAAAAAACACCTTGTGGGTTTACTGTGTAAGCCTTTCCGGCACAGCTGCACGTTGAATGAACCCCATGATTTTGGATGACTTTATTTGGATGAAGTTTTGTGGTCGACTTCAGACTGTGTGTTTGATTTTTATGCACATTTGTATGATGTGTAAAATATTTAACCGGGATATGTGCAGGGGGGTAGCTTGAAGGGTGGGTTTGTGTGTGCATATATTATTTTTATATGTGTGCATGTTTGTGTGTTTGTTTGTGTGTGTGTGGAGTTTGCAGCTTTATTTGTCAAGAATCTGAGCAGGAATGTGTTGTTGTGACTGGGGATGTTAAGGTTACTTTTTTCCGTCTTTTGATCTGAGGGTGATAAATCATCCACCCAAAATTATTTTTACAAAGTGATGCTGGAAAATCTCAACATGTTCACTGATTCCAAGGACAGGGATGCACATGTATCTACTGTTGACATGTTTCTATCAGTTTGTTTTTATGTTATTAGTTTGATGAGTCTTTGGTGACCAGTTTGCATTTTTACAGCAACATTTGCTCAAGCTCACAACATTGCTGTAGAATTTACAACTTGTATCTAGATCTGTAGTGTTCACGTTAGCTTTGTGTATGTGCACCATGCATGGTTCTGTCTTGTTGAATGCTTGGATTTTGTTAAATAAGTATTTTTATATACATTGTTTTAATTTCTTGTGTTTAAAAATAATGAGAAATGGATCATGAAGAAATCAAATTGCATCTTTACTTGATTGCATTTAATGCTGCATAACTGATGCAAGGGAAAATTGCTTCAGTTCAATGATGCTATAAAAAATGATATACTGATTAAAATATGATGAAGCGAAGCAGACATCTTGTTTTTTCTCTGTATGTGCATACAGTGCAGGGGTGGAGCAGTTAAGCCAGAGGGGGGGGGGGGGGGGGGGTTTACAACCTGGGGTCCAGGGGTAGACCCCTTGTGGGGTACATGGGCAAGGCCCCGTTGGGGGGTCTTGGGGGCTTTGCCCCCCAGAAGCTGAAGAGTTTTAGCTATTTTATGAACAATTTATGGCTTATCCTTGATTTTAAACATGATCAACTGGTGTCAGCAGCCACTCATTATTTCTTTTAAAAGGTAGTATTATTTTTTTTTATTTTTATCCAATAACAACAGCAATCATCAAATAAATTGTATCCAACTAAACAAACTGAAAAATGGCAAAGGAAATAAACAACAACAAAACTCTTTATTCCTGAGTGTTAGAAGCAACAAAATTGACTTTTTTGTTTTGTTTTATTTGTTTTTCTCTCACAATTCTGAGTATTAGAAACAAGAAAATATACATCATTTTTGTTTTTCACAATTCCGAGTATTAGAAGCAACAAAATGTAAATCATTTTCAGTTTTTCACAATAGTTGCTTATGCACCAACACATGGCTAGTTTCTCTGGAACAAACCGCGTCTTTATTCTCAAAGCCCTTCATTGAAGCTGGCGAGTCCTGATGACCATCACCTCAGACCTGTCTATTTGCTAGGCCCCGCCTTCTGGTCAGCCGCTGCCATCTCCACCTTGAGTTTGGCCAGCGCGGCCAGTCTGTTGTCCCGCCACTGTCGCCGTGTCTGTAAGTCAGAGATCGGCCCTGCCACGGCCTCCATGTCTGTCTTGATGGCGTCCAGCGTCGGCCCCAGAGCCATCTTCTCTGCTGATTCCTGGTGCTTCTGGATGTCGAAGATCATGTCGGCGTAGCGCTCCACGTAGCTGTCCATGCCTGCAATCAGTCATTAAAGCCACAGCCTTTTTCGTGTTAACGATCATGCTAAAGCAAAAGAACACTGGCGACTGCATGTGAGAGCGAAAAACAAAAAGACAAAAAAGCATTGTACTCACGTTGGAATGACGAAAACGAACCGAATACAGGCGACGTTTTGACGTCATGCCAAAAACAAGAAGAAATATGGTATTCTAGTGGTTGGTTATTCGTATTTTGTATCTTCTCTTCAGTTGATATTGCTATTCGAGCCATTTTAGTCGACAGCGTTACATTACAACTGTAAAAAAAACCACACAAAAAACCAATGTTGGATGGGGAATGTTACTGTGTACACACACAGTGTCCTTGAACGCAAGCATAAACACACGTACAGCACAAACGCAAATCAGACATGAATATAGTCATCTTTTTGTACGCATAACAACCACCGTTAATACTTGTCACACTCATTACTCAAATCAAACTAATATTTAGATGATGCAGAATGCTTGCTTTCATGGCCGTTTAGACTTGCTAACGTTATGTGCATCAAGAAAAAAGCAAGTGTGTACACACCTTCTGCATTGAGATACGCTGTCTCCCACGGTCCGATGAATGCGTAACGTGTTCCAAGTCCTGACGACATGACCTTGTCAAGGTCACCGGCTGATATCACCCCGTCCTGCACGTGACGAAAGACAAATGAGTACATCATTATACATTGAGCGCTCCCAAGAAAAACAAAAGCCGCAACCCACCGTATGCCTAAGCCCCACTGAATGTGTTGGTAGCAGATGATGTTCCGGCGCCAACTGACTTTTTCAGGTGCAGATCCATGGCCTCGCGGGACCGACGGATGCCGACGATAAAGATGATGATGGATAGATAGAGGTACCTACCCTGTGAGATAGGGGTACCTACCCATACAAGGCGCCCGGCCTCCCCCATGATAGCTTACTGCAGCCTGTTCTATAGGGGTACCTACCCTGTTAGACAGGGGTACCTACCCTGTCAGATAAGGGTACCTACCCTGTTAGATAGGGGTACCTACCCTGTTAGACAGGGGTACCTACCCTGTCAGATAAGGGTACCTACCCTGTTAGATAGGGGTACCTACCCGCACGAGGCGCCAGGCCTCCCCCATGATGGCGAACTGCAGCCTGTTGAGCACGAATCCCGCCACCTCCTTCTTGACCAGCACCGGCACCTGCCCCACCTCCCGCAGCAACTCCATCGTCGTCTGCACAACGTCCGCCCTCGTCCACTGCGACGGCACCACCTCCACCAGCGGCGCGTAGAACGGCGGGTTAGTCTGCACATCAATAAACACACCAAGGTGCGTAAGTAGAGGAAGGGCTCCTAATATGGACCACCTCCTGTTCTGACAAACTAATGGCGCTAGAGCGCTCAAAACAATTTCATTCGCTGTATTCACCCTCTCTGGATAACTTGCACATGTCAAAACAGTTGCAGAAACACAAACCTCAAAACCGTTTGACTTTTTCTTTTTTTTCTCACTTTTGGCAGCGTTCACTCTAAATTTGCCGCAGCCAAAGCTGTTATCACACAAGAATTGTTGTATTCGATAGCTAAGACCGTATTTTTGGCTCACGTAAGTGTAGCCTATGCGATGATAAACTTTGTCTGTCTGTGCGTGTGTGTGTGTGTGTGTGTGTGATAGAAACTTTAACATTTCCGAGTCTATGGATAAAGCTCGCATAAGAAGATTACGTCTCGGTCAAAAGTGTTTGACGTGTGTGATAGAAACTTTAACATTTGAAGACGTCACATTATGACGTAAGAGGGTTAGACGTAACGCAAAGGAATTACTGAAAGTCTCGGTCATTGTTATTGTGAGCGAGCCGAGACTGGAGTTGGCAGATCCAGTGTCTCGCTTTCTTGCACAGTTTCACCTATGCTTACTGTGTGTGTGTGTGTGTGTGTATGTGTGACGGAGTGATTGAGTTTGTGTTACTGTTTGTCGATTTCTTACGTGAGCCTTGATGGCTTCGCCTCTTGTTTAACATTTTAACAGTGTTGACCCCGAGTTTCTACTGCAAACAAAAAAGAATAGCATATCCCCTAATATGGACCACTTTCAACAAATCGAAAATAAGAAAATCGAAAGGCTATTTTCATTAATTAATTCAGAAGCTTGCTGAAAATAACCTATAACTAGCCCTAGCTCGAAATTTAAAAAAAATATATAAAAAACTCTTCTTTTCGTGGCAGTTGATAATTTCACTTATTTTCACTCTGTTTTCGATAAGCTTCTTTAATTTCCTCGTGTGCTTCCGAAATAATGCTCTCATCAACCCGAAACAGATAAATCTAAAGCATATTTTAATTAGTCTGACTTGCACACTATAAGTTGTATCATGTTATTTTGAAGTATATGGGTCCTTTTTACAGTGATTTGCGAAGGCCTCTTCACCGGTCCAGGCACCTAATATGGACCATTTGTGATTTTGTCTGTATTTAAGTTTTGCTGAATGTCTATCAAAGCTACTTCACGCTTATTAGGCATAACAGTTAACCTAAGAGAGAAGGACTACTGCAAACACAAAATGAAACTTCTTCGCAAGGAAACAAGCTAGCTATCAGCATAAAACACAAAGTGGTCCATATTAGGAGCCCTTCTCCTACCTCGATACAGGTCAAGTAGCATGTATTCGTCACAGTATCATTGATTTATTGTTGTCTGTTGTGTTTCTTGTTTGTCCACTTTTGAAGGCCGTAAGGTCGAGGTTTTTGTCACTGTTTTCCCTGGTCTTGAATCAAACGTTCCAACTTTAACCATGTAATCATTATTGTGTTTTTTCCCCATTTCTATTGGCTGTAACTCAAATTCCAAATCATGGCTTTGCCTAAAAAGTGAGACGTAATGTAGCAGTCTCATGAGTTAATAATGATATGTATGATCATGTAAACTGTATGATATGTGAATGCAGTGTGCATGCAGCCCATATAGTAAGTGCAGCGCTTACTGGGTGACAGATGACGAAGCGGTCCTTGTGACGCAGACCCTCACTGATGGCGGACGGCAGCAGAGCGCTGGTGGAGCTGGACAGTATGACGTCATCAGTGACCAGGGGGTCAACCTGGCTCCACACTGACCGCTTGATGTCCAGCCGCTCTGGTACACACTCCTGTAACACGTCACAGGTACAGTTGCTGTGCAACACGTCACTAGGACAGTTGGTAAGTAACACGTCACGGGGACAGTTGATGTGTAATACGTCACGGGGACAGATGATACTCAAACTCCCTAGCATGTTCTTCTCGTAAACACAATCGTTCAGGCATCCACGTAGGTCGCGCTTTGACACTCTCCCGCCTACACACACACTGCACACACACATAGGGTACACACACACACACACACACACACACTGCACACACACATAGGGTACACACACACACACACGCGCGCGCGCGCGCGCACGCGCGCGCGCGCGCACGCGCGCGCGCGCACGCACGCGCACACACACACATACACTGACACACACACACACACGTACACATACTGACACACACACACAACTTAGTACATAAGTTACCAGCACAAAGAAAGCGTCCTTGACACAGGTAGCAAGGTCAGTGACCCCAGTGATGAGGTCAAACTGTTGCTGGACGCTGAGTGACCCCCGCAGCAACCCCTCCCTCTCCAGGCTCCCCAGCTGGGTCTGGATGTCGGCCTTGGCCTTGCTAACCTGATCGGGTTCAAGGTCAAACAAGGTCACCTTGTAACCCCCGCTGGCGAAGATCATGGCAAAACTTCTGCCGATGAGGCCGCTAGAGTTGAACAGTAAACAAAGGTTCATGATATTAAATGATTAACTTGAGATAGGTGTCCATAGGTATATAGTTAACTAGATGATTACCCGCTTCGCCGGGTACCGGCTTTGCCGGGAAGAAGTAGAGCCGAATACCAGGCTGCGCCTGGGACCCGGCTTTGCCGGGTGTACGCCGGCTTCGCCGGCGCACGAAGGAAAGGAGATAAACGCGCAAAACAATGGAGACCTTCTAAAAATAGTAACGTAGTAACGGGAATATGGATTGACGCCACACGGAGGAAGGGAGATAATCGCGGCTGAAAACACTGGAGAAGATAAGGAAGAGTTACTGGTAGTGGATCCCGACAACAACAACAACAACAAAACAAAACAAGTCGCGTAAGGCGAAAATACAACATTTAGTCAAGTAGCTGTCGAACTCACAGAATGAAACTGAACACAATGCCATTTTTCAGCAAGACCGTATACTCGTAGCATCGTCAGTCCACCGCGCACGGCAAAGGCAGTGAAATTGATAAGATGAGCGGAGTAGTACTTGCGCTGAGAAGGATAGCACGCTTTTCTGTACCTCTCTTCGTTTTAACTTTCTGAGCGTGTTTTTAATCCAAACATATCATATCTATATGTTTTTGGAATCAGGAACCGACAAGGAATAAGATGAAGGTGTTTTTAAATTGATTTGGACAATTTAATTTTGATAATAATTTTTATATTTTTAATTTTCAGAGCTTGTTTTTAATCCAAATATAACATATTTATATATTTTTGGAATCAGAAAATGATAAAGAATAAGATGTACGTAAATTTGGATCGTTTTATAAAAAAATTTTTTTTTTTACAATTTTCAGATTTTTAATGACCAAACTCACTCATTAGTTTTTAAGCCACCAAGCTGAAATGCAATACCAAACCCCGGCCTTCGTCGAAGATTACTTGACCAAAATTTCAACCAATTTGGTTGAAAAATGAGAGCGTGACAGTGCCGCCTCAACTTTCACGAAAAGCCGGATATGACGTCATCAAAGACATTTATCAAAAAAATGAAAAAAATGTATGGGGATTTCATACCCAGGCACGCTCATGTCAAATTTCATAAAGATCGGTCCAGTAGTTTAGTCTGAATCGCTCTACACACACACACACAGACAGACAGACAGACAGACACACACACACACACACACACACACACACACACACACACACACACACACACACACACATACACCACGACCCTCGTCTCGATTCCCACTCTACGTTAAAATATTTAGTCAAAACTTGACTAAATATAAAAACGGTTCAGCGCGCACAGCGCTGCGCGCTGAGAGCACGTGTTAAAATATCTCATCGATGAGGTTTTGTCCGGGGTGTAGCTGAATACGGTGTCCAAATTTGAACAAGTCGCGTAAGGCGAAAATACAATATTTAGTCAAGTAGCTGCCATTTTTCAGCAAGACCGTATACTCGTAGCATCGTCAGTCCACCGCTCATGGCAAAGGCAGTGAAATTGACAAGAAGAGCGGGGTAGTAGTTGCGCTAAGAAGGATAGCACGCTTTTCTGTACCTCTCTTTGTTTTAACTTTCTGAGCGTGTTTTTAATCCAAACATATCATATCTATATGTTTTTGGAATCAGGAACCGACAAGGAATAAGATGAAAGTGTTTTTAAATTGATTTGGACAATTTAATTTTGAATTTTGTTTTTATATATTTAATTTTCAGAGCTTGTTTTTAATCCGAATATAACATATTTATATGTTTTTGGAATCAGCAAATGATGGAGAATAAGATAAACGTAAATTTGAATCGTTTTATAAATTTTTATTTTTTTTTACAATTTTCCGATTTTTAATGACCAAAGTCATTAATTAATTTTTAAGCCACCAAGCTGAAATGCAATACCGAACCCCGGGCTTCGTCGAAGAATACTTGACCAAAATTTGAACCAATTTGGTTGAAAAATGAGGGCGTGACAGTGCCGCCTCAACTTTCACGAAAAGCCGGATATGACGTCATCAAAGACATTTATCAAAAAAATGAAAAAACGTTCGGGGATTTCATACCCAGGAACTCTCATGTCAAATTTCATAAAGATCGGTCCAGTAGTTTAGTCTGAATCGCTCTTCACACACACACACACACACACGCACGCACACACACACACACACGCACACACGCACGCACATACACCACGACCCTCGTCTCGATTCCCCCCTCTATGTTAAAACATTTAGTCATAACTTGACTTTAGAAATGTAAAAAGATCCACCGAGAACTTTGGCCGTGCATCGCGAACAGACAGACAGACACTAGTCGTATATATATATATATAGATAGATTACATCCGCAAAACACAAAGCTGTGAATACCTTAGTCATTTAAAACATTGACGGGCGCTGTGGCGTGGTGGTAAGACGTCGGCCTCCTAATCGGAAGGTCGAGGGTTCGAATCCCGGCCGCGGCCGCCTGGTGGGTTAAGTGTGGAGATTTTTCCGATCTCCCAGGTCAACTTATGTGCAGACCTGCTAGTGGCTTATCCCCCTTCGTGTGTACACGCAAGCACAAGACCAAGTGCGCACGTAAAAGATCCTGTAATCCATGTCAGAGTTCGGTGGGTTATAGAAACACGAAAATACCCAGCATGCTTCCTCCGAAAGCGGCGTATGGCTGCCTAAATGGCGGGGTAAAAACGGTCATACACGTAAAATTCCACTCGTGCAAAAACACGAGTGTACGTGGGAGTTTCAGCCCACGAACGCAGAAGAAGAAGAAGAAGATTTAAAACAAAGTAGTTCACCATAGACAGCCGGACCGGAACGATGCAATCAGACAACATTGCATTCTATTTTTGACTCTCTGAAAGGCTGGACCTAGTAGGGGAAAGGCTCCTAATATGGACCGTCTCCTAATATGGACCACCTCCTGTTCTGACAAACTAACGGCGCTAGAGCGCTCAAAACAATTTCATTCGCTGTATTCACCCTCTCTGGATAACTTGCACATGTCAAAACAGTTCCAGAAACACAAACCTATGAGAGGGAGGGGCTTCCAACATGAGGCAGGGGTACAGGGGCTGGACCTAGTGTATGAGGGAGGGGCTTCCAACATGAGACAGGGGTACAGGGCCTGGACCTAGTGTATGAGAGGGAGGGGCTTCCAACATGAGGCAGGGGTACAGGGGCTGGACCTAGTGTATGAGAGGAAGGGGCTTCCAACATAAGGCAGGGGTACAGGGGCTGGACCTGGTGTATGAGAGGGAGGAACTTCCAAAATGAGACAGGGCTACAGGGGCTGGACCTAGTGTATGAGAGGGAGGGGCTTCCAACATAAGGCAGGGGTACAGGGGCTGGACCTAGTGTATGAGAGGGAGGGGATTCCAACATGAGGTAGGGGTCGTAACGTCAGTACAAAATGGAATTGCCCAGTGGTGACAAAAAAAGAAACTGCTTGCCCGTCTTACAACTCTAAACTCACGTCTTAAAAAACAACTGAATACACTTTTTACGAATTTATTTTCCAGAGAAGTATATTTAATTAAGTATCACATTATTAGCATGAATCCTTGTGTGCACTTTGGGTTTACATATCGTACCCAAGCAATCAATTCTCTCACTTGATGCTTTTGGCTTTGTAATACCAATAATCAACACAGCTTTAACACGACGTTGTAGCAGCCTAGAAACTATCAAACATGTCTGAGCTGACAAACGCATGCTATCTATGGATTCTTGTTTTTAATTCTACCCAATTATCAACATGTCTTTAGTGTGCATTTTTTAGCGTGAAAAAAGCATAAAGTCAAACATTATTTCAAACACAAGTACATTCGATCGTTTCTTTACTGATGCCGTAAAGTGCATTACATTGCGTTTTACACACGATCATCATTTGTCAGAGTTCAATGTGCAAATGTCATGCATTATGCTACTAAACGGACAAACGTTTGCTATAAGCTGTATCATTGTGTTTTTGTGTGTGTGGCAGCTCAAGACAAAAATCTAGCACCGGTGGTATGCAGCCCAAACACGCACCGTCACAAACATACACGGACTCGGACGTACGCACTATACGCACACCCTCTAGAGGGCTCCCCATAGTGCGCGTCCCTGCGTCCTAAACGCACGACTAGTAGCCGAAAACACGTAGATCTACTAGAAATTTATGGAGGGGGTCCCGGGACGCATTAACCTTTAAAAGAGCGTGTAACATTCTGCTAAAACATAATCTATGTTTTATGTCCAATACCAAATATCTGTACATGGGAGATAACCACCTACTTTACATGTACTATAACCAGAAGAGTGGTTCCCCCTCTTCCCTAACTAAGATGGCTGAATAAACACACATATTTTACCTCTGTCTCCTGAGTCCACAATCCGAGCGAATCCTTCATAACACACACACCATCAAACATTACAGAGCGGGTCCTGGGACGCACTAAATTTCCCGTTTATCGTGTACCTTTTCAGACTGCAATCGTCATCTATTGTACACAGTACACACTGCATGACCACAATGTTTTATAGGTACACCAGTACTATTCGGCTTTTGGACCCTCAGGACCCTCTAACATTTTGCACTGGGAGTCCATGGACCCTCTACAAATTTAAAAGTGGGTGTCCCGGGACTCTCCAGGAGGGGCGTCCGTGGGTAGCCCTGACCCTGATACACACAAACACAGACGCACACACAAGACACCGCGGCACACACTGACATGACGGGCCGGCCACACCGTCACATAGGCCATACACACGCGGACGCCGGACGCACGAACGTATGCACTGTTACGCACAACCACACCACACCGCTTACACACACACACACGCACGCACGCACGCACGCGCGCACACACACACCGTCACACACACACACACCCTACCTGCCGATTATGCCCACTTTTCGCCGCCCTTGCTCTGCCATTGTGCTTTGAACAGACCAGACGTACGGACCTACAGGAATCAGTCCGACTTCTCGCTTTGCCACAAGTTTCTGTAGCCCCAGTTCTTGAGTTCTCCTGTTCCTTTCTCGTGTGAGTGAAGTAACAATACTGGATAGATTATCTTTCTTGATATCTGCTCACTCTCGCCACAGCGACTCGGTGAAGCGGGTGGTGTTTTACTTGTGGGTGTTGTGTCTGTGAACCACGGAGGAATGTCTGTGTCTGGTCACATGCCACGGACACCCACAGACCTTGAGTGATGGCAAGTGGGTCAGTGATAACTTCTCATGGTAAAGTTAGGTGTGGGTAATGAATAGGCCTACAGGCGGAGTATAACGAATGATACCGTCTGTTTGGGGTCACGAACACAACTCACGTCACCTTAATTGGCCTTGTGTGTGTGTGTGTGTGTGTTCCGTGTGTTTGCTGACTTACTGCAGATAGCACAACCACACTGTACTGCAGTTATCACCACTCATTGTGTCTGAGGTTCACTTCTCTGGTTCATACTGCCAATAAACACTCACACGCACAGTTGCACAGGCACACACAGACGGCCCGACTAAACTACGCGCCAGCACGCGCTAGCACGCGCCAGCACGCGCTACCTTGAACCATAGCACTGCCGGGTGACATGGGTGTATCGTCGGGGCTTCCATCCCCAACCGAGCGGGTAGGGGAACGGTCTCAGGGGGGTTAGCTGCGAATCAGAATAAGCAGCCAAACGGGTAGCGTTCACACACACACACACACACACACACACACACACACACAGAGGAATGACTGGCTCCGCATCCGACTGACTGCATGTGTTGGAACGAATGACTCCGTATCCGACATTGTCGGACATGGAGCCACGGCCTTAGGATAGCTCTCCTATAACGCGTCTTAATAATAATAATAATAAAGTGTATTTATATTGCGCCTATCCCTTACAAAAAACAAAAATATTTGGCTCTAAGCGCATTACAACATGTGTAGAGACTTGGTACAATCAAGTCTGACAAATACAATAACACAATATACAGTCGGTCTCTTAGGTAAAACTGGGAAAAGCAGCTTAATTCGACATTTAAACACTGCGACTAAAAAAATCCTCTAACAATGCATACTGCTTTACAATATGCATTTATGTATAAATATAGTTAAAGAACATCGAGTTAATAGGAATTAAATTTTATCACTGAAGTTTGAAATTTTGTATAATGTAAGAACTGACGATGGAATGACTAGAAACATATAGATAAATTATATAACAGCTATGAATCTCAGTAGCGTCCACTTAAAATTGGTAGCGCGCAGTTTTAGTCACTGCCGGATTTTGTCGGATTTGAGAGTAGCGCATTAGCTTGCCTAAAACCCGTCATAACTACTGAAATGTTCAACACTCAAGCTTGAAATTTTGTATTATGTAAGAATGGACAATTAACTATATAGACTATAAAAATAAATTATGTAAGTGTTATGGATCACCGGGTAGCGTCTACTTCAAAGTGGTAGCTTGCTGTTTAGTCAATGGCGGAAATCGTCGGATTTGAGAGTAGTGCATTAGCTCTCCTTAAACTCGTCATAACTTCCGTATTTTTCATCATTGAAGTTTGAAATTTTGTATTATGTGAGAATGGACGATGAACTAACTAGAAATATAAAAATAAAGTATATAAGTGCTATGGTTCAAGGTAGCGCGTGCTGGCGCGTGCTGGCGCGTAGTTTAGTCGGACCCCACACAGACGACGGACATACAGACACGCAGGCAGAGACACACACACACACACAAGATCACACACACACATACACACCATAACACACACACACACACACACACACACACACACACACACACACACACACACACACACACACACATGTCAAAACAAGTGTTTCATACGACATTGCTTTATTGAAGAACATTGAATGAATAATACACCACACACGTTGAAATATGCACCAGATAAAAAGCATTGTGTAATATCACAAAAATCAGCTGGTCCTTGCAATACATGTATAACTTGACATGACTACGTTGTGAAGACTAGATACTGGCTTATCAAATAACAGCTTTATGCGTAGTGAATACATACAGATATTTATCTTTCAGGTCTCACACGAACATCCATGAAAAAAAATAAAAATGTTGCATTAACTTCCAGCACAAAAAATGTTTTAAAATCCACATCTTACATTGCTACTCACATGCTGACACTCGACTTACGTGTAGTGTGACTTACGTGTAGTGTGACTTATGTGTAGTGTGTGCACACTACCCCTTAACAATCACAGACTCTTCCGTTACATTGTTAAACAGTTCTAACAAGTCAGACATGTTGTCTCAAAACACACATACATGTTAATATGCCCGTCATAGGTCTCTGCTGCTTACTGTTAATACACTGGTCCCTTTCCAGCCCCACCCCTATTTAGATCATTAGTTAAAGACATGATTTCTCAGATTTTCTGTTCTTCTCATATGTAAATCATTTTCCAGTTTAGGAACCCCTTACTTCTGAAAGTTCACTTTTTTAGAGTTTTGGCAGCGTCAAAAGAGGAAGAGCGGGTGAGGGATGATGAGTGCAATGTGCCTCTCAAGGCCGGATCTATAGGGGGATGGGGGATGAGGAGTGCAAGTGCCTCTCAAGGCCGGATCTATAGGGGGATGAGGGATGAGGAGGTCTGCAATGTGCCTCTCAAGGCCGGATCTATAGGGGGATGGGGGATGAGGAGTGCAATGTGCCTCTCAAGGCCGGATCTATAGGGGGATGGGGGATGAGGTCTGCAATGTGCCTTTCAAGGCCGGATCTGTAGGGGGATGGGGGATGAGGTCTGCAATGTGCCTCTCAAGGCCGGATCTATAGGGGGATGGGGGATGAGGTCTGCAATGTGCCTCTCAAGGCCGGATCTATAGGGGGATGGGGGATGAGGAGGTCTGCAATGTGCCTCTCAAGCCTGGATCTTGGAGGGGCTTGCTGGGTTCTGGAAGCCCCTCCACCCCCCCCCCCTCCCCTCTTACCCGGCAAATGTAACTTTTGTCTCAAGGAGAGACCCAAAATCCCCCTTTCAATTGCTAAATGTCGACAGCAGCCTGGCCAGCCCCTGTACCCCTGCCTCATTTTGGAAGCCCCTCCCTCCCATACACTGGGTCCAGCCCTGCCTCTGACATTCCCTCACGATCCGTGTCTACCGACTGCGTGTGTTCGTCACGCGTTACTAGATGCTATCAGCGTGAGGGGCTGGAGGCAGAACTTGCTCTGCGTGTCTGGGAGCTGTGTGCAGACTCCACTTTCTCTACGGAAGACGGCAGACGACGCTTGGTGGGCCCTCGCTGCACCTGTCTGGCCCGCTGGCCGAACCCCAGACACTGCAGGGACTCCGTGACGTACCGCTGGGCAGGTGACACGCACAGTAACACCAGTAACTTGGCGTCACCCCCTGT
Organism: Littorina saxatilis; assembly: GCF_037325665.1. NCBI lineage: Eukaryota > Metazoa > Mollusca > Gastropoda > Littorinimorpha > Littorinidae > Littorina > Littorina saxatilis. The sequence goes on from NC_090247.1 coordinate 23,637,692, forward strand.
AACAAAGCAACAGTCATACAGATAGTTGATACAGACACCTAATACAGACAGCTGATACAGACAATTGATACAGACAGCTGATACAGACAGTTGATACAGACAGTTGATACAGACAGCTGACACAGACAGCTGATTCATGGCAACAGCAGATGTTTGGCACGGCCTGGACATTGATTTGATATCTTGACTGGTATGCAGGTACAGAGGTAATTAAGAGACTTTAGTCAGAGATAAACACGTACCTATAGAATCCTGCAGGAAGTGTGTAAGGCGAGCGTTGCGGTAAGGGACGTGCCCTCGGTGTTCAGCCAGAGCGCCCAGGACGTCGGCCAGTGCAGACAGACTCTTGTTGATGTAGGACGCTTCCCTCAGCGCCACCCCCTTCACCCCCGACATCCCTGCACACACCAAGAGTCACAACGTTTGTTTAAACTTAACTTTTTAAAGTTTTAATATTGTGACATACAATATATGACATAGGGGATCCAAACTAAAGCATATATTAACGAATCCGAGATGGGAGAAAAAACTGAAAGCAACAAATTGAATTCAGGGGAAGGAACTATATAACAGCAGTATCAGCAGATGTTTTTATTATTTATTTATTTATTAGTGAGTATTTCTACGCACATACCCTCCCAGAGGGAGGCTCATGGCGTTTACAATATGCCGTGTGAGATGGAATTTTTTACACAATATATCACGCATTCACATCGGCCAGTAAATCTCAAGCGTGTTAGGCGAGTATATACTTTTCACGGCCTATTATTCCAAGTCACACGGGTATTTGGTGGACATTTTTTATATATGTCTATACAATTTTGCCAGGAAAGACCCTTTTGTCAATCGTGGGATCTTTAACGTGCACACCCCAATGTAGTGTACACGGAACCTCGGTTTTTCGTCTCATCCGAAAGACTAGCACTTGAACCCACCACCTAGGTTAGGAATTGGGGGAGAAAATTGCGGCCTGACCCAGGCCTGAACACGCAACCTCTCGGTTCCGAGCGCAAGTGCGTTACCACTCGGCCACCCAGACACTTTTTCCTTGCCTCATCAACACAAAAAACAAATCAATGCAATACTAGCGTCCTCTTGTCTGTATCTTTGAAATGATGGGATTTCAAATGATGAATACATGTAAAACTCAGCATTAACAGAATTTTCAGAGAATATTTAAGTAACACCATTTTTGTAGAGTTGCTTCCCTTGATCAATGCAAAGTAGCAGCATATTGCTTCACTGCCACAGTATAACAGCATTTTGGTATTGCTGTGTGCCAGGGCAAAATTTCGCTTTCTTCGGTAGGTTCACTAACCTGTTCACTGCTTGATCATTTATTGAGATATCTCTTAGATCTTTGGCATGTGTTTTGCTTATACCCTTGGCAATTATAGATGACATGATCATTGGACTTTGTTTGTGATTGTTATAGTAAAAATTGATATAATGACCATTTTCGTCAAATTACAGTTTCCGGACTTACACACACACAGTGACACACATTGCAGCACGTAAAACCACACAAAACACTGCTAAAACTGGTGTCAAACATCAGGTACTCACATTACAGCCCATAAAAGTATTCTTCTGTGTGGTAATCCATAAATCACTTCTTGTAGAGCTTCCAGAACACTGTATCGCTTGAAAACAGGTCTACGAGTTGAGGTCGGACTTTCGGCCGCCATTGTGAATGGCGAGAATGCTAACACAGTTTTCAACACGTGGTAGAACGTGGTAGCAACTTTAGTAACTTATCCGAACGGTCTATGGGAAAGAACTGTGTTTAGAACCCCTACAAGTACTTGGACAGTGGTTACCTCCCATTTAGTTTTCAGAAATGTCCTGAAATGTTGGTGACACAAATCCCACGTATGAGATACGGTTATGGGCGTACGACAAACCAAAAATGACCACGTATTATTACATGTTTCTACAAAATAGGCAACAATATTTTCTGTGTCAATGAAAAATGTACTTCTTAATTTAGTTTAAATTTAGTTTAAAGAGATGTTTCCAAACAATTACTTTACAATTACAAATATTTGTCTGACTCCATCATTTTAACACTCTACGTAAATCCTTGGATTGGCAAATGTATCAAGAATTTTTTTTTCATTCACGAGGAAAAACAAACTACTGTGACGCGTTTTAAGGCCCGGAATTTCATTAAAAAAATTACGTTCAGAATAGTCATCTCGTCTGTTATTGTGCCTACTTTTTCTCATCCAAAATAATGACAAAAACAATGTTTGGCGGCTTGTTGTCAGACCAGCATGTTTTGTTGGTCCTCGGGGAGCATATCGCCTTCGGTTTTCATATTGATCAACCTCGGCCTTGGTGGATAAAAGTGAAACCGAAGACGATATGCCCCCCTCGGACCAACAAAAAAGCTTACAAGTCAGTCAACAAGCCACCGAACATCTTATATTGTCACACACACACCACACATACTGACCAACACACTCGCTGCCGGCCAGGTCAACAAGCTGTAGCTTGGTGCGCACGGTGGGTGTGGCGGGTGCAGGAGGTGTCTGCTGCAACATCCCCGCCATCTGGTCGCCGGACCACGTCTGTGAGTGGGTCAGTGTCGCCCCACGCCCCTTCTTGCCGCCTGCAACCAGTGCTCAGCATGACACTTTGATTTTGATCTATCATACATGGCTGCCAACCTTACGACTATGAAATTCTTGTGGGGGTCCGGGGGCTGAAGATTTTTTGTAAATGAAGGAGCCAAAAAAGTTTTTTCCCAGTATGTTATGCTCAAAATTGCAATTCATTTTGTTGTTTTCGGAGGCATTCTTAGAAGGCCCAAACCGGAAAGAAGCACGACTTGGCTGGTCTCGGTTAACCAGAACCTCTTTTCATCCGAAAAAAGAGGCTGCTTTCATAAATTATTAAACAAAATTTCCTTTTCAGGAATCGAACACATTTTGGGATTTAGTGACCAATTTTAAACATCGGGAGATATTCGAAAAATTTGGGAGGGTTGGCAGCTGTGTATCATACCTCTTGACTACAAAAGGACCAGCCATATATTCCTACTGCCTGCCAGCAGTTCAAGGTGTACCAGCTGCACACAGCTGGAGGCTGACAGTTCCGCTAAATGTCTTTCTGTATTTATTCTACTGAAACAAGTAAGGGGTACTCAGGGGTACACCATAACATGTAATGTGGACTTCCCCAACGAAAACATCCTGATGCCACTCTTAAACTTTCTCTCTGTCAGGTAAGAATGCCATGGTGCCCTGTCTGAACATAAAACACACACCTGTCTGAACATAAAACACACACCTGTCTGTACATAAAACACACACCTGTCTGTACATAAAACACACACCTGTCTGAACATAAAACACACACCTGTCTGTACATAAAACACACACCTGTCTGAACATAAAACACACCTGTCTGAACATAAAACACACACCTGTCTGTACATAAAACACACACCTGTCTGTACATAAAACACACACCTGTCTGAACATAAAACACACACCTGTCTGAACATAAAACACACACCTGTCTGTACATAAAACACACACCTGTCTGAACATAAAACACACACCTGTCTGAACATAAAACACACACCTGTCTGAACATAAAACACACACCTGTCTGTACATAAAACACACACCTGTCTGAACATAAAACACACACCTGTCTGTACATAAAACACACACCTGTCTGTACATAAAACACACACCTGTCTGTACATAAAACACACACCTGTCTGTACATAAAACACACACCTGTCTGTACATAAAACACACACCTGTCTGTACATAAAACACACACCTGTCTGTACATAAAACACACACCTGTCTGTACATAAAACACACACCTGTCTGTACATAAAACACACACCTGTCTGTACATAAAACACACACCTGTCTGAACATAAAACACACACCTGTCTGTACATAAAACACACACCTGTCTGTACATAACGACTTTCAAACGACAACACACATGGCCAGCAGCAGGATTGTCCCTGTTTTGAGTGCGTTAAAAAAGACACTGTAAATCTCTAACATAGTTGCAGCATTCGTTTTGACAAGTAAATTTAGAAGACTGGTACTCTTCAAAAGCATTGAGCATTTGTCCTGACTGATCAACCACTGCATGATCCATGCTGACGGTCTCTGAAATGAGCAATAGTTCATTGATACTCTGTACAAAACGTTGCCATAGCAACAGCACTGACCATCCAAGTTGAGTGTCTCTGTGGACGTTGTGCGGGGCAGGGAGAAGAAGGAGGGGGCCTGCGAGACGACTGTCAGCGTGACCACCAGGTGCGAGCGACTCGAGTGTTCGTGCACCATGGTGGCCGACTCGCGGCGTGTGCGTAGCCCCCGCTGGACCAAACACATCACGTTGTACACCGTGTCCACCGGCCTGAAACATGCATAGTCCACAGTCAGCATTGAGTCGCTAGCTATCAAGAACCCATACAGTATGGTCTAACATAAAAGTTTGAATGGTTCTACCCGTGTCTTTTCAACTTCCCGTGTGCTTGCAATGTGTGTGCAGGTGTGACCAAAATGACTGTTCCTTTGACAGTGTGAAAGGACATAATGTACCATCCCTTGCCCAGGTAAAATTTACACTAAAACATGATCCATAAAACTCTGAAGGAGATGGGAACCTGAGAGAGAACCTTCCTGCCAACCTCAGTATAGGCTCACATAATTGAAGACCGCTTATAAAAATGGAGCATTTGTACATCCCTGCTTATGGCCCAAGCTAGCTGTTCCCTCAGCACAAGATCATGAAACTGTGAAATAAAACAAGCTGCAGAGCATGCCTCCACACCCCCACCCCCCCAGAAAATCTAGGTATCTCAAGATTCTCCCTTGAGTGGCGAAAATGCCAAAAATCTGCCAACTTGTGGAACAATTATGCCTGCTAATAGACGAACTCCGGGCGGGGATGTAGCTCAGTCGGTAGCGCGCTGGATTTGTATCCAGTTGGTCGCTGTCAGCGTGGGTTCGTCCCCACGTTCGGCGAGATATTTATTTCTCAGAGTCAACTTTGTGTGCAGACTTTCCTCGGTGTTCGAACACCCCCGTGTGTACACGCAAGCACAAGACCAAGTGCGCACGAAAAAGATCCTGTAATCCATGTCAGAGTTCGGTGGGTTATAGAAACACGAAAATACCCAGCATGCTTCCTCCGAAAGCGGCGTATGGCTGCCTAAATGGCGGAGTAAAAACGGTCATACACGTAAAAGCCGTGGGAGTTTCAGCCCATGAACGAACAAACAAAATAGACGAACTCCGTCAATAACTCAGTCAGGTTTGTATGGGTTGTGAAAGAGTAATTAAATTCTCTTGCTTTATTGAGTTAAACTTTCCACACACGCTCCTTGTCCACGTGTTTCAGACACTCCCCTCGCTAGTGACTAGGGAGAGGGTGGCTCTGTGTTATCGTCTCCACGGACCACTGAGCCACGTGATGCTTCTGTTGTGAATTCTTCCCTTGTGACAACACAGTCCCAGGACGGATGTAAACACACGCTGGATGCGTCAGAGAAACAGGCAGTAGACATGAGTTATAGTCTGTCGTCCATCAAGGAGTATGTGTTGGGACTGAAAGATCGAGCGGCTGTGCGTTCAGTGAAAAATATGCACAGAAACAACTCTTTACAAAGGGTGGTCCATGACAACACAGGCGACAGGCAGTCACTACTCTATGAAGGGTGGTCCATGACAACACAGGCGACAGGCAGTCACTACTCTATGAAGGGTGGTCCATGACAACACAGGCGACAGGCAGTCACTACTCTATGAAACTGACGATTTCGTGTTGGTCAAAGACTGCAGCAGCGCCAAGAGTCCCAAAACTTACTGGATGATCAAACAGGCAGCTCGTCACATGCTACAAGAAGAGAAGCAGTTCGTCGGCAAACTTCGCCATGGGTCACCAGTCAACAGAGGAAAGTTTGAAGATCAACTACGATGAGTGCTTGACGAAGTCTCGGTTCTGAGAGATGTTACGAGTTTCTATCTCAGTTGACAGTAATTATCACTCAAAACATGGTCTATCACCCTCACCCTGGCTGTCAACCTACATGCAGATAATGGTGGGGAAGTTGAGAGAGCCGTCAGCCCCCGTGACCACGTATCTATCACTCCCCACCCTGGCTGTCAACCTACTTGCAGATAATGGTGGGGAAGTTGAGACAGCCGTCAGCCCCCGTGACCACGTATCTATCACTCCCCACCCTGGCTGTCAACCTACATGCAGATAATGGTGGGGAAGTTGAGACAGCCGTCAGCCCCCGTGACCACGTATCTATCACTCCTCACCCTGGCTGTCAACCTACTTGCAGATAATGGTGGGGAAGTTGAGAGAGCCGTCAGCCCCCGTGACCACGTATCTATCACTCCTCACCCTGGCTGTCAACCTACTTGCAGATAATGGTGGGGAAGTTGAGACAGCCGTCAGCCCCCGTGACCACGTATCTATCACTCCTCACCCTGGCTGTCAACCTACTTGCAGATGATGGTGGGGAAGTTGAGAGAGCCGTCAGCCCCCGTGACCACGTATCTATCACTCCTCACCCTGGCTGTCAACCTACTTGCAGATGATGGTGGGGAAGTTGAGAGAGCCGTCAGCCCCCGTGACCACGTATCTATCACTCCCCACCCTGGCTGTCAACCTACTTGCAGATAATGGTGGGGAAGTTGAGAGACCCATCAGCCCCCGTGACCACGTATCTATCACTCCCCACCCTGGCTGTCAACCTACATGCAGATAATGGTGGGGAAGTTGAGACAGCCGTCAGCCCCCGTGACCACGTATCTATCACTCCCCACCCTGGCTGTCAACCTACTTGCAGATAATGGTAGGGAAGTTGAGAGAGCCGTCAGCCCCCGTGACCACGTATCTATCACTCCTCACCCTGGCTGTCAACCTACTTGCAGATAATGGTGGGGAAGTTGAGAGAGCCGTCAGCCCCCGTGACCACATCGTGTTTAGCATTGGGGTCTTTGCTCAGCAAGTCGCGGATGTCGTTATTGTAAATCTCCACCACCGACACCTCCACCGCATGGCTGCCGGGCGTCTTCTCCTCAATTAGTCTGCACAGCAAAGCAATGATATCAAACATTGTCTTCTGGAAGAAATCTCTACTGCTTAGCTGTTTTGAGATCCAGTCATGCCTGTGTTATACGTAGCAACACAATGAAACTGCCTTGTGGAAGAAATCTCTATAGAACTGTTTTGGGACCCACACATGCTTGTTTAATAACAACAATATCAAACTGTAAGACCTTCCAGAATAAATCACTATCAAACTACTCTAGGATCCGACTGTACTTGAGTAATAGCAACAATATAAAGCATTAATCTTCCAGAACAAATCTCTGCAGAATTGTTATAAGATCCAATCAATTCTTGTGGAATGGCAATGATATCAACTTATTTCTTAAAAACAATAGTGAGAGTGACTCACATTGTTCTTTGGACAACATCTTTTTTTAA